>NC_056747.1:1036687519-1036715019 GCF_019279795.1 Protopterus annectens | reverse complement strand
CCGGGAAGATCCGACTGGATACATGTCCATTTTCAGTGGAGGCCCGGGGAGAAAAGCTCCAACCATGACAAAAACTTTAAAAGCACAGAGTAAATATACAAATTAAACTAGAACAAAATAAGTTATTCCATCATATTTGTACCGGATGTAAGAAAGATTAGCATAATAAGGAATATGTAGGATATTAGCCAGGTGCTTGGGAACTATGTCAAACAGAGAGTTAACTAGCCCGGGTTTAGACAATGGCAAGTACGTATTGAACCCAGGTGTGTTTTTAGTTTAGTTTTAAATTGACTTAAAGTGGAGAGAGGTGATATCAGGGGAAGTTTGTTCCATGTTTTCCTGCAGAGTTGGTGAGAAGGAGTCACCAGCTGAGTTGTTAGTTTTGCATGTCTGGATGAGGAGATGGTTGGATGACCTTAATGGTCGTGGGTTGTTACAAAGGGCAACCAGCTTTCTGAGTGAAGGAGTATAGTCGGGGTTGTATATAATTTTGTGGGTAAGGACTAGTAGGTTGTAAGAAATTAGGTTCGGTAGCTCAGTCCAATTGAGCTTGGCTAAATTGGTACAATGATGGGTCCTATATGGTGACCCAGTAACAAACCTAGCGATATGATTGTAGCAGTTGGAGAGCTTGTTCATGACAGTTTTACTTATGTTGTGAAGTAAGGGGGACGAGTACAAGAGTGTGGAGAGAAGGTGAGTCTGGGCAATGGCAATTTTGGCTTGGGGGGGTCAAGAAGCTATTTATTCTATATAACGAGCCTTGCTTCTTATTGATGGTTTTAATCATTTGGTTTACATGTATATCAAATTTTAGATTGTTGTCTATGGTTACCCCTAATCATTTTGTCGAAAGGTCCGGAGAAATTATGGTCCCATCCTTAGCTTGGATCGTAAAGTTGATGGAGCAAGACCTTTTAGTCGGTGGAAACAACAACATTTTTGTTTTTTTAGGATTAAGTATCAAGCGACGACTAGAGAGCCAGTTTTCTATTTTGCTAAAAGTAGACTGGGTTAATAATTGTAACTCTGAGGGGGTTGTACCAGAGCATATCAACGTGGAGTCGTCTGCATATTGTATACAACTGGCATTAGGTATGACTGTATGCAGGTCATTGATAAAGATGGAAAATAACAGTGGCCCTAAAATGGATCCTTGAGGGACTCCCAGTGTATTGGGTAGTAAATTAGAGAGTTTAGTCTGCCATAAAACTGCTTGTTTTCTGCCATATAGATAGGAACTATTATTCCATCTACTGTCTATGTTTGTATGTGCACATTACTATTATTTATGTCAACAAATGGAATGCATGTGTTACAGAAATTGTACGTCAACATATTGTTGTCTGCATGTGTGTATGCATATATACCTATTATGAACTAGCTGACCTCCTTGGGGCATTCCATTAGAACTGGGCCATCCAACCCTGGCACGCCTGGATCCATAATTGCATACCCATAGTTCCTCCACCCCACCCGTGTTGAATTTACATGTGTAATATCCATTATCCACTTGTTATCGCAGCCATGATACACCTTTACACATCGCCCTCTCCAGAGCGTTTGGGGCCCTACACACATTTTGTCCTGCCTCGTGTATTCACAGGGACTCCCGCCATGTATATTTGCACATACGTGCCTTTCCTGGGGTTATGGATTATGGCCACTTGCGCTTTACAATTTTTGGTGGTCCCAGCATGGACTACATTCTGTCTGTGTGTAAAGTAGACTTAGCAATTCATCAATGTTACTCCCACTGTTAAAACCCTGCCTGTGGTGTGAGTAGCGGTGTTCTGCTCACTCCTGGGCAGCTTTTTATGACATACGCTGACAGCGCTATATAATACCATATTTGCTCTTGATTCCCTTCACATCCCTTGTGTATGCTTTATTGTTACGATGTTCATTCTTCATATATATATATATATATATATATATATATGTATTTCATGTATGTAGATATAGATATATATCTATAAACACATATATATGTGTGTGTGTGTGTGTGTGTGTGTGTGTGTGTGTGTGTGCACGTGTGTGTGTGTGTATATATCTATAAATATATATATTACATCAGTACATACAAACATACATTTCCTATGCTGGGAGCTACTTACACCCATGCAGGCGCACTCGCCTGTGCTTAATGTGCGTTACATATGTTTACTGCCGCTATTTGTGCTTAGTTGTGCCTTATTCATTATGACAGTACCACTTTGATCGAAGGGATCTGGTTAACAGTCACATGCAATACACATGTTCACTTTTATATGTTTAAATGTCGCTTTACAGCAGAACAACATTCATTCCACAAGGAAAATGATATGTGCTATAGTCGAACGTGAACCATGAATGCCTGTTCATTAGGCGGATGCTCTAACCACTACACTGTTGATATTCTGCTTCATTTATATGTATACCCATGGTTTATAGTTACCCGAACACATGCCTTAACACTTCACTTACACAGAAGGCATCCATTTTCCTCTTGGGAAATCCACACTACTACACATGCACCATTCCCTACTGCTCTGGACCCGTGTCGCATGTTGACTCACTCCGAGTATATCCAGACCTCCAAAGCCTATAGTCCTGGCACATACGGGTGTTTGATTGTCAGGGTGTTTATGTGGTCATCTGGGTTTAGGCTTGTCCGACTGGGGACCGGGACAGCCCTGTACATGTTTAAAAGTCAAATTTAGCATGTGGACAAGGTTACTCCTACTGTTAGCATCCTACCTGTGGTTAGAGACGCAGGGATTTTCGCCACCTCAGGCCAGCTGTATTCCTTCTCATTCGTTATGAATGCTTTCTTGTTCCCATGTTCGTTCTGTGTATAGCTATATATGTATATATATATATATATATATATATATATATATATATAGTTGCCACCCTTTCAAATGACCAAAGTGGGACGATTCTTGTAGCATTTTAGTTGCTTATTCAGTTTCTTATGACATTTAGGTGTTTCAGATACAGAATAACTGTTTTATGCAGCTGCTGTGTGTCTTTCGGCTTTTCCCGGTTAGGGGTCCCCACAGTGGAACTCCGGTCCACTAATGATTGGTAGTTGATTTTTAGGTGCCGAGTTACCAGCCCTGACCTACAACCTTCAATGAAGGTACGCCCATTCATGCATGTCTCCACGCAGAAGACGCTCTAGCTGAGAATCGAACAAGACAGCGTTTTACTGTGAGGCGACAATGCTACCGCAGCACCAACTGTTTTATGCAGCTATTACATAAATATAGGACATATTTTTGTCATTAAATCTCAGGACATCTGCCATTTGACACTAAGTGTACAGGACACAACTGCCCAAAGAGGGACTGTCCCTCGCAAAGTGGGGCAGGTGGTTACCCTATATGTATATATATATATATATATATATATATATATATATATATATATATATATATATATATATATATATATATATATATATATATATATATATATATATATATATATGTGTGTGTGTGTGTGTGTGTACGTACGCATGCATACACATCTATATGATTTAATTACTTTGATCATACTGTTGAATGACTGTACTTTCGGCTATGTTTGTGATAACATCAACGCTAGGTATAACTGCCGTGGCTTAGTGGTAAATCACATTGATTGTGATGTGTAGGTTTCTGGCGTCGGGCCTGGCCGACGTGGTATATTGTGTTGCTGGGCGGAACAAGGGCCGTTGGACAAAGGGTGAGTACAACACTTTTCAGCTGTGGTTTTCCATTTAACCGCCGATTCACGTCATGCAAAGTTCTTCTACATTCTTACTGTGATATGTCACCCCAGTTCACATTTAATTGGTATTATATCATTATACAGCATAAAATTAGCAAGATTTGCTCGTATATGGATTACGCTTCATAAATGGTGTGTGCTGAAGTCGAACCGGCAACGTCTGCTCGATAGTCGGATTCTCTAACCACTACACTATTGGTGTTCTGCTTCATTTATATGTATACCCATGGTTCATAGTTACCCGAACACACGCCTCAACACTTCACTAACATAGCAGGCATCCATTTTCCTGTTGGGAAAACCGCACTACTACACATGTGCTATTCCCTACTGCTCTGGACCTTTGCCGCATGTTGACTCACTCAAAGTATATTCAGACCTCCAAAGCCTATAGTCCTGGCACATACGTGTATTTGATTGTCAGGGTGTTCATGTGGTCATCCAGGTTTAGGCTTGTCCGACTGGGGACTGGGACTGCCTTGTACCTATCTGAAAGTCAGACTTAGCACGGGGACATTGTTAGTTCCACTTTTAGTATCCTACCTGTGGTTGGGGATGCAGAGGTGTGCAAACCTCTGGCCAACCTGGTATAACAGCACTAAATATTATGGGGGGGTTCCGCTGCTGTTTCCCTTCACATTCATTATGACTGCTATATTGTGACCATGTTCATTCTTCATATCTACACACACACACACACATATATATATATATATATATATATATATATATATATTGGACTGTAGATACACATGCATATACACCTACATGCCTATTTACATTTCCCTTACCGTTGAATCACCGCCACTTACCGTCGCGCATACATGCTTGCATACCTGCTTACGTCTAGGGTTGCCACCTTTTCAAATGGCCAAAGTGGGGCATTTTCGGGACACACATCAGATTTTACTGGCTGAAACATACCCACGGTCAGTACAAAGGTTAGAACTTTAATTATTTACCTAAATGAAAGCTTATTCTTTTAGCAGTTTAGTTGCTTATTCTGTTTCTTGTAACATTTAAGTATTTTGCATACAGAAATAACTATTTTATGCAACTGTTACATGAAATATGGGACATAAGTATTTCCTACAATCTCAAGACATTTGCCATTGTATTATTTTTGGTCAGGACACAACTGCCCAAAAAGGGACTGTCCCTCGCAAAGTGGGACAGGTGGTAACCCTACTTACATCTGCTTTAAAGCTCCTTAATCACCCTATATCCGACTGCCACTATGCAAATGTGTAAGGTATATATTCCCAATAATGCACGTGGGGAGACATGCATCATGGTCAGGTGTTTAATCCTGGGTCGTAGGTTCTGCAGGACCAGCTTGAGGCTGAGCAGACTTGTGGACAACTACTGCTCATACAACTTGTGTCCAGATGTCTACAGGACTGGACATGGTATCGTGACACCAAGTCTAATGTTTAGAACAGATACTTATCCCATGAGGGATATCCAAAAATTGTGGGGACCGATTACCTTGATTCTTTTGGCTTTACGAAACTGAGGTAGGGTTATACAAGCAAGGGATACATAGTTTGCAATCCTGAGACTGCCTAGGGTGAGACTGCCTACTAGATATGAGTAGGGGTCACTATGTGCAGATATGACTGTGCCAAGATAGCAGCCCGAGTATGCGTGGTTTTGATGGACGTTCTGGAAGGGGGGGTGTTGTGCTGTGGAGGGGATGATGGGTATTCAGTTATGTATCCAGGTGTGTTGGGGTTGGATGGCTCAGTTCAGGCCAGACCATTATCTGGGTATGTGGCGGTAACGTTTCTATACATGCATATTGCCTATTTAAATCAATGTTTATGTTTGAAGATAGTGCCCATGGGCCTAAGATTTTTTAAAGTCCCTATGGGTGTGGAACTCACTCATAGAATTGTTGCAGAATTTAATACATTGTTTGATTCATTTGGTTCACAATATATGAAGGCACTTATAAAACTAAATGATGAAAAATTATGCAAATGTATTAATGACATAGAACATTTGAACCAAACTATTATACATGATTCTACATTTCCTGAGTGGAATAGTTTGTACTCTAAACAATTTGACATAGCACATGATAGAGCGCAAAAGGCATTTGACAAGAAAAATAAAAAACTGAGTAGAGATAAAGCACAGTATGAATCACTTGAAGCTTATAAATGGAACATCAAAGGTGAAACACAGTATAGGAGAAGAATAGACTATGAACAGGTCGATGAAGGAAATAGTTATTATAAAAACATCAATACTACACAGGAAAATATCCCATATAGAGGTCAATATAGGAAAGAGGGGGATTTTTTTCAGGTACAAAGGAAAGCACATTCAGCAAAATGGAATCAAGGGGGGAGGTGGAAGAAAAAATACTAACTAAACTGGTGAAGAATGTACCACATACCCCACCTGTTGCTGAATCTAATATTATCAGTGCTGTTACCACACAGGACATTCAACAAGATGGAGCGGTACATACATTTAATAATTTTAAGATCTTCAATTATAGTAACATCAAGTTGGAAACAGTTCATTTTTCTCTTCTTTCCAAAGGGTTAAAATTTATACCTACGAGTTCTTTTAATGTAGTAGACAGCATAAGTGAATTGAAACTATTCACAAGGAAGTTAAATTTGGCTATGCAGTTTAAAAACAAAAATGAGTTAGTCGAACAGTCCAATTCTTTCAAGAAAAAAAGTAGTTTCATACCTATTAGTCATACATATGTAACAAATTATGAGAAAAAATCAGTAAGGGATTTATACACCCTACATAGGAAAGTTAATAGAATTAACACACATCAGAATTTAACATACGAAGAAAATACTTTGTTGAGAGAACTTAGATGTGATAGAACTATTAGAATTATGAAACCGGACAAGGGTGGGGGGATGGTAATTTATGATGCATTGTGTTACAGCGGCATCATACACGACATCCTTTACAACTCTGGAAATTATGAAGCTATATCTATAAATGAAATAAATCAAGCTTATAGAAGAATTGATATGTATTTGGAAGACTACTTATTAGAGAATCGAATTAATGAAGAAATGTATAATTACATGTCAGTAGCAGATCCAGTACTGGCTACTATAGTAGGTATTCCGAAAACTCATAAAGACACAAAAAACCCACCTTTTCGTCCTATAATATCAGGAAGTAAGTCAAAAACCTTTAGGATAGGAGAAGTAATAGATAAATTACTAAAACCAATTTATTCTCAGATTAAACATCTGACAAAAGATTCATGGGACTTTTTGAAAAATTATCCTGTTAATATAGATAAACAGAACCTACTATTTACATCAGTAGATGTGGTGGATCTATTTTCTTGTATCCCTTTGGAAGAAGGGTTACAGGCCCTGACTAATAGTTTGAGAAAACATTCAGGAATGTCATGGGACAGAATATCATTATTAGTGGAACTCACAAGTATTGTATTAGAAAACAACTTTATATACTATGAAGGGGAAACTTTCAGGCAGACCAAGGGAGTGGCTATGGGGGCAGCATGTGCCCCTATATATGCTAACTTGGTCTTACTGGATTGGGAAGAGAATACTATTTTTGATAGCTCATTTTTTGTTAACATACAGTATTATTCGAGATTTTTGGATGATATGTACATCTTATGGAAAGGTGACACACAGACATTTGAAGGTTTTACCAATTACTTAAATATGTCTAGTGATTATCTGAAATTCACTAATGAGAGCAGTACATTGGGAGTCGCGTATTTAGACACCCTTGTATATTTAGAGGAAGGACAGTTTAAATCCAAAATAAATAGGAAAACTACTTTTTCGAACTCTTATTTAGATTACAGCAGCAATCATCCTCACAAGTTAAAATACAATATATATAAAGGGCAAATTATAAGAGCAATGAGAATGACATCTGATAGAAAGGAAACAGAAGTAGAATTGGCTTTTATAAAGAATTTATTTAGGGAGAGAGGTTATGATGAACATATGATGCTAGATATAGAGAACTATATAAGTAAAGAGGGGGGGTTAAAATACCCACCCCTACTAGGTACTCAATGTTTAGTGGAAGATGGAACTACAAGCAAGGAAGTAAAGGACAAAAAAGAAGGAGTGTCATTCAAACAAGCATGCATAGTACAATATGGACCATACTCCAATCAAGTAAAAGAAATTTTGAACAAGAATTGGCAAATATTTTCAATGGATGAAGAAACACACATGATTTTAGGGCCCAAACCACATTTTGTTTATAAGATGGGTAAGAATTTGAAATATCTATTTGAAAACAGCCCTATAAGAGAATTTAATAATATGAAACATACTAGCAAATGTGGTGCTTGTGGCCAATGTAGGTATATATATACAGACAATACTATAGTCTTAGAGAACTACAATAAAACCATAATTAGACCAGTACAAGGTAACTGTCTTACCAATATGATTATATATATTGCTAAGTGTAATATATGTCCAGCCTATTATATTGGTAGGACTGAAAGACAATTTAAGAAAAGAATATATTCCCATTTATATAGCATTAAAACCAAGGATGGAAGAAATGCTTTATTTAAACATATTAATGCTGCAGGTACAGAACATACTTTCAAATTTGCCATTTTAGAGAAAATAAAACCTAACCCGAGAGGGGGTAATACAAAGAATTGGTTGGCATTCAAAGAATATTGGTGGCAAATCCTTACAGATGCCATGACTTGGCCTGGTATTAACGATTATATCACAGTTAAACCACTATTGATGGTTAAGGATTAATGTCTACATGTCTTATTAATAATTTTTATGGTGGCAATAAGCAATCAATTGCAGATTTATTATTAGATATGATACATCAGTCTTTAGGACTCAATTTCTATCACTATATGTATACTTAGGACTGTGGTTAATTCTTATAAGATAACTTGTAATATAATAGCGTATAATATTATGACATTATATGGAGTTTTAGGTAAAAACCATGTGTATTACTCATATTAAGGTATATATTTTAATAAGAATATTAGTATGTGACATCTTTTATTTTTAAAAGAACACATAGTGAAATTATTATTATTTTTTACTAATTGTAAAGATTTTAAGGGACTGTATATTATTATGCTTTTATGACAAGTTAGTTATTGAATACTGTTGCTTTAATTAGTTGAGAATTTTGGCGCCATTACTTGTATTTAAACAGTGATTGGTGTACATTTTAATTGTTCTGAGGAAGCTCGAGTTTATCGAGTGAAAGCGCTCAACGTTTTTTGTACAAGAATAAATATTGCTATTTTCTACAGTCCTGGAATACGTTTGTCAACTAAAAAGTGACTTTTCAGTTTTATTTGTATTTGCTGATCGAAGTTTCGTTCCAACCTATTATTGGGAATTTATTTGCTTCTACTAGCTTTGGATTTAGTTCCATTCACCTACGAGTGTGTTCAGTGCTTTGCTCTTGAAATATGGGACATAAGTATTTCCTACAATCTCAAGACATTTGCCATTGTATTATTTTTGGTCAGGACACAACTGCCCAAAAAGGGACTGTCCCTCGCAAAGTGGGACAGGTGGTAACCCTACTTACATCTGCTTTAAAGCTCCTTAATCACCCTATATCCGACTGCCACTATGCAAATGTGTAAGGTATATATTCCCAATAATGCACGTGGGGAGACATGCATCATGGTCAGGTGTTTAATCCTGGGTCGTAGGTTCTGCAGGACCAGCTTGAGGCTGAGCAGACTTGTGGACAACTACTGCTCATACAACTTGTGTCCAGATGTCTACAGGACTGGACATGGTATCGTGACACCAAGTCTAATGTTTAGAACAGATACTTATCCCATGAGGGATATCCAAAAATTGTGGGGACCGATGACCTTGATTCTTTTGGCTTTACGAAACTGAGGTAGGGTTATACAAGCAAGGGATACATAGTTTGCAATCCTGAGACTGCCTAGGGTGAGACTGCCTACTAGATATGAGTAGGGGTCACTATGTGCAGATATGACTGTGCCAAGATAGCAGCCCGAGTATGGGTGGTTTTGGTGGACGTTCTGGAAGGGGGGGGTGTTGTGCTGTGGAGGGGATGATGGGTATTCAGTTATGTATCCAGGTGTGTTGGGGTTGGATGGCTCAGTTCAGGCCAGACCATTATCTGGGTATGTGGCGGTAACGTTTCTATACATGCATATTGCACATTTTAATGTTCATATGTTTGTGGGATTGTGTTCTACAGTATGGCCTGTCAGGTTGTATTGCGGATGTGAATGTTTGTTCTTTGGTTTTCTTTCTGATTCACCCACTGCTCCCTCGTACACCTCCAGTTCACCTATTGTGCATCCAACCCAGTCTCCCCTTGGCGAATTATTACATTACCCGTCACCCCCCACCGCTATATTCCACACACACCATCCATCCCTTCTCTGGTTGATGGCCCATGGCACAGTCAACAGAACACATTGTGTACACTACTTATCTCTGGTACCAATATGGTTGTGAGGACTACCCTAGCATTTTTGATCTTCCACATGCTGTACTTCATGCGCATAGGTACACGCAAATTCTTATCTTTCATGACATGGTAGGTAGACCCAGGTAATACTTGTTCATCTTTGGGCTGTCCTGACAAGGATGACCTGGACTGCAAATGGGCAGATATTGAGCGAATGCTCTGACCATTGGTAGGGTTGCCACCTTTTCATATAACCAAAATGGGACGTTTTCGGGACACACATCAGATTTTATAGGCCAACACATTCCCACGGTCAGTACAAAAGATAGTACTTTAGTTTTATGCCTAAATGTAAGCTTATTGTTGTAGCAGTTTAGTTGCTTAATCTGTTTTATTTAGTTGCTTATTCTGTTTCTTGTAACATTTAGGTATTTTACATACGGACATAAGTATTGTATGGGACTATTACATAAAATATGGGACAAAATTATGTACTACGATCACAGGACATTTGACATTTATAATGGTTTTGGTATGGACACAACTGCCCAGAGGGGGACTGTCCCTCACAATGTGGGACAGGTGGTAACCCTAACCATTGGGCTAGGCTTAGCAAATGGCGGCGGTGCATTAACACACTGCGTTTCGCTTCCACTTGGTATAACTATCGATGCTACAATGGAATACGGGCACGGGGTTTTAAATGTCATTTGTTCGAGGGATGGGGACTCAATATTCAGCTACGTGCCTTTGTGTTTACTTTTTATTTTGGTGTTCGCAAAACTGCCTTGTATGCTTTGCATACATTTCAGTGTCCACAGACACTGACAGGAGTGATTATTATTAGAGGCAAGCTGTACTAGTCAGCATTTTAGGTTGCGCGTATGCAGCCATGTTCACGCCTCCATGCAGCACTTAGACACGCCCCCTGCATTCACGCACATTTCCTATGCACGCCTTCATTAATATACATGTGGTGCTTCTGCTCCATCTCTACGCCACACAGTCGGCACAAGGCTAATGCCGTCCTTGCGCCGAGCTTCATGAATCCCGGTGACTGTGTTTACTGTGACTTATAAAATGCAGTTTAAGACCTACAACTGAAAGAATACTGCCAATATAAAAATAGTTTGTGCTGAAGGGCTTGCCATTTATATTTCTTTCATAATCCCTGTAATCCCAGAGATATTAACATTTGTTTGAAATGTGAGGACATAATTTGATTCTGTCAAAAGGCTTAGGCTCTGCCCATTGGAAGTTACAGTGGAAACTTCCTGAGCGCCATTGGAGTGAATGAATTAAAATGAATACATTTTCAAGACTATTTTAAGAGATATACACATATGCAAGATTTATTCTTACAACTCCCCCTGAAATCCCAAAGCAGGATTTATCTCTGTAGCTACCTCACAAATGTATCATATCATTAGTAATGATGACTGTAATATAGTTTGAACAAACAGGGTTTGTGTCATTTCTGGTTAGAGTTTTTGTAATACACAGATTGCAAAGTGATACCATAATGATTAATAGTACTTTAATGCAATATTTTAAAGTAGTTCCCTTCCAACCAGTAAAACATTGTAGTTCAGTCTAACAGTTGTTACCTAAATTGTGTGCTTTTGATGTTACCTCACTCATAATTTGCAAATGTGTTTTGATAATTTTACTTTTGCCTGGTATATAACTGCAGCACTTTGAATTTTGTAGTTCACAAGTCACACGTTGTACTAGTATTAGGTAGTCAAGTGTCTTTCTGTTTTAGAGGGCAACCATGAGCATCATGGTCCTTTTCACTTTAATATCTTTAATAGTATTAAAAGTACTATTAGTTAAAACATTCAGCAATTTAGATAATTTGCACAATTTCCAAACAGCTTTGACAGCTCCATCTGTAGGAAATATACTTATTCCAGTAATTACACAGTCAGCCAGATCCATAGCTTTTAAATTTAAATTCTGATGAATGTGTGAAGAGTCCATAACCTTTGCATTGTTCTGAAAATTTTCTGGATTCAAGTTTTTTTTAATTTTATAATTTTTAAAATTAATCTGACTGGGAAATTTTTTAAATGTCTTACAGATGGTATTGCATATCTTAGGTTACAGGATCCATATCAATTTGGGGGCAGCCATTTACAAGCACTGTTTTCACACACATATGTGTCTTAAAGCATAATGACTATGCCAGGCTTACTGTTTTACAATGAACATGAAGAAAATGTCATAAACTACATCAATTTGTTTTTGTAAAATTTCAGGAAGGTTTGTCAGCATGTAAACTGATAATCTTGTATATTTACCATTCAGATTTTATGTGCTGTAATAGTAAAATTACACTTACTAGTACCTATCTTTTCTGCATTTCAGATCAGTGTCTCATTATACCATGATATTTTCCCTTTATAACAAAAGAGACCTTTTTCTAATGTCTACAAGTTTAAATATTTGGTATTATTAACATTAACTTATTAAAAATCGTGCAATTTAACTATTTTTTTATTATATTACATGTGGTAGTGGTGCTGCGGTAGCGTTGTCGCCTCACAGTTAGACATTGCCTGTTCAATTCTCAGAGCGTCTTCTATGTGGCGACAGGCGTGAATGGGCGTTCCTTCGTTGAAGGTTATGCATTAGGCCTGGCAAGCCAGCACGTAAAACTCTACTGCCAATCATTAGCGGACCGGAGTTCCGCTGTGGCGACCTCTAACTGAGAAAAGCCAAAAGACACAAACAAACAAACATGTCAAGCAAGAATGCTATATCCTGAAAACTAAGTGAGACTGACAGTAAAGGATTACCTTTTTCTGCCAGAGACACATGAACACAAATCAAGCAATGGGATGAATTAAAAGCATGGATTAAGTACACAGAATTTCAGTGAATGTATTATAAGGCAAAAATCAATTTTCCCATTTCAGTAGTTTTTGCTAAATTATGCTTTGAAGTATAACATGAATTTGAAATTTAGCCTGGAACATTTTATATTGTGATGTCAATATTCTGCACAAGTATACATCTGTATCTGTACTACATGCTTGATTTAACTTTAAAGAAAACATATTTAAATAGTTGAGACAAATGTACACTAATTTGATTAGCACAGTGTTCTTGTACTAAATAATTCATGAAGTTAGCTACATTTCATTTATATAATGTATTATTATGTTTGTACTACTGATATTTTCTTATATTTAAAGAAATATTGAACATAAACAGTAGACTGCAACCATAGTATTGCTGTGCACAGAATAAACTGGTTCATATGCATTTATGATCCTCACTTTGGGCTTTTTAACTAATAATTTAGTGGTTTTGATATGTGACTTGTCCACCACAGTACATATGCCTATAAACGCTTATGAAAATATCAATAGAAATTGTAACAGAGTGAGCCTTACCCTTACTGTCCCAAGTCACTGCTGAGGTACTGGAACAGCCACCCTAGAGCCTTTATGTCTACAAATGTGTCTCTTTTACAGTTTGACCCGCACCCCCAAATCCTGTGCTACAAGTATGGGAGGTAGGTTTAATAATGCTTTCTTGTGGTTGTGAAATATATTTATCCTCAATTCAGGATTGTTTAACAAACTTGAAACTAAAATTTCTTGTAGTATTTAAAACAGTTTTTTGATAAACTTGTCCTTCTGATATAATTGCTAGAAAATTACAAAAAAGTACTAATTTCTTTCAGTAACACTTGAAATTATAATAATTTTAAGCTGTACTATTTTAACTGTATATACAAGCATTTTCCCTGTCATAACTAAAGTAGTAATCTGACAATATACTATTTTTTAGCATTTTTTTGCATTTTCTGTACTTTTATTAAACCAGTCTTAACTTTTGAATTCTGGGGCTATAATGCTCTGCATGTTGTAAGGGTTTACCCTTACTGTGTACAGATCTTTTGTAGCCCAAATCTCCAGATAAATAATAAGAACTATTACGACATAAGAAGTGTTACAGATAATTTATCTGCTTTTTTCATACTTTTTAATAGCATACATTACTGTTTTTACTTTAGCTTGCACAACTGACGTGCATTCTAGTAACTTAATCATGTGAGCCTGTGCTTCTGGTGTGCTGTCTGTGTAAACTGCAACTTTTGTATGAACTATAGAATTTTGAATCATTTACATATACACATTTGCTACTACAACTGAACTGTTCGGACCCTGGAGTTGTACTTATGTGGACTTTACAATAATATGGAGTTTTCTTATACACTAAGTTGTACTGCAATCTTTCCTAGTAGGGGAGCCAAACCTTTGACAGTACTGTCACTTTCAAAAATTTAACATTGATTTTGCATTCTGCATTCTGTAAAACTATTAATACATATTTTTAAATATCTGTAAATGTTTTTTTTCTGTTTCTGTCTGCATCAATGTATTATTTATGCACTGCAACACTTTATTACCATAATTTAATGGTCTTAACACTTATGTCAATGTCTGATTAAACAAAATGATATAAAAAATCATCTGCCAGATCTATAATCATAAACCCTTTATTCTGTAGATTGAACCTGACTGCCATTTCTGGTGTACCAGGCATAACAAGTGCTACTAGAATGGTGTACACATTTACTAATTTCTAATCTAGTATTGGTCTGTAACTACATTTTACCATAATTGACCATAAGGTGAATGATGGACTTGCCTTCTTCGTTATGTTACCTTTTTCCTCCCAGTCTGTAATATATTTATAAATGTCTTGTAATGCTTTTTTGGGGGGGGGGGTGGGGGGTGGAATAATGTTTCTAATAAGGTGGTGATTTATTCTTACTATGCTCTGCCTGCCCTTCAGCTGCTGAAACCAATCCAGAATTGGTCCTATCTTTAGCCCACAAATCTGGATAGGCCTGTATTAACTGATGTTTTAAATACTGTGCATCATCTACACAATTTAGTGCTTATGTTTTTTTTTCTTACAAATTATTTCTGTTTGCACTACTATACATACTGTAGCATCTTTATTTTTCCATACAATCTTATATCAAAGTCCAAAACAACATTTAATTTTGACAGTATGTTCTAGTATGTAAGGTACTTATTAGGACATTCCATTAAATCTAATGTTGATTTTCTTCTATATAAATATGACTACATGTGGATTTTTTCTAGTATAGAAGCCTCTATGGCTAAAATTTTGAATATTAAAAAGAAAAAAATTGCAAGAGACTTGAACCAGTACGCCAATAATAATGCATATCCACGTCTCCCTATATCTTTCCAATTCAGTGATCTGAATGTAACTCAAGTAGGATTTAATAGTGATACCCAAGAGACTGAATTCCATAATAGAGAACCTAATGCTAGTGTGGAACAAACACCTGCACTCCGCAGGAGTGAGAGAATCAATAATAATGCTAATAGAACTGGCAATACTAACGCTAATAGAACTGGCAATAATAATTCTCATGTTCAACACCAGCAGGAAGGTATTGATAACAATCAGCCAGGTACAAGCAACCAGCAGGGTTTTCCAATGAATCAGAACAATCAATATGTGAAATCGAGGATGAACAGGAATCAAGGTCTTACGCGGAACAAAAGGAACCAACGCAGGAGATAACTCAGCCAAATTTAGGAATTCCACATATTATGTCCAGCCTAGGAGCAGATTTTCATATCTATAACTATAATATATGTAGAATAATACCGCTAACCCTCCTAAAGTAACCTCCAGCAAATAGACAGAACAAAACGTTGTAATGAATGAAACTGTGAGGATACACCACGAGAAGTCCAATTGAAGAAAAAGTCTTACTTTATTCCAACGAAGACATAAAACAAAAACAAGGATGAGCGTTTTTGCGTGCACCATGCACGCTTCATCAGATCTAATTTGTTTTATGTCTTCGTTGGAATAAAGTAAGACTTTTTCTTCAATTGGACTTCTCGTGGTGTATCCTCACAGTTTCATTCATTATATCTATAACTATACTGAGCTGGATTTACCTCAAGAAATGGTAGATTTTCTCTCTAAGGGTTTAACGTTTGTACCCGATACCAGTATGGACCTTGTTAAAACCATAATAGACTTAAAAATTTTTTTTCGTAAACTCAATTTGAATACACTAATGGGGGCAAGCTCCACTCTTACAAACCCACTAAGGGTTTCAAGTTTGTTTAACCCACCTCTCCATTCTAGCCTTAAATCTTTTGAAAAGGCTTGTGAAATTGATTTTAGAGTTATGAGTACCAAAAAGGCCAATAATAGTAATGTTAATATTAATGGCAGTCAGCAAGACTTCATTAAGTTAATACGTGATTGCAATGTAAGAGTTATGAAACCAGATAAAGGGGGTGGGCTAGTCTTTATGGATTACAATGTTTATGTTAAAAATATGATGAAACATCTTAATACTATGGCCTATGAATTAGCCAGTTCTAATGAAGTTAATATTGCACATAGAAGGATTAAGTCCACCCTTGAAGATCTTTTTTTGGAAAGTTCTATTGATATCGATTTGTATAACTATTTGACCATGTTAGCTCCCCGGACACCAGTTTTATTTGGCACACCTAAAATACATAAGAAGTTAATAGACCCCCCTTTTAGACCAATAGTAGATGGTAGGGGCTCTAGTACTTATGGGTGTGCAAAGTATGTAGATAGTATTCTGAGACCATTAGTTGCACAAGAGCCACAAATTTGCAAAGACTCTTGGAGTTTCCTTAACGAGCTAAGTAAAATTCCCTTCCATGAAAAATATTGGTTTCTTACAATAGATGTTAGAGATCTTTATACAGTAATACCTCAACAGTTAGGTTTAGAATGGATCAGAGACTTTATGCTACTTAGACAAGTTATGGGTAATACTATCTATGTAGTAGAAACACTCTTGGAGATTGTTCTGACTAATAATTATATGTTGTTTGATGGAGAAGTATACTTACAGAAAACTGGTGTGGCCATGGGCTCTCCCTGTGGAGGGAGCTTTGCCAACTGCATCATGGCACATTGGGAGAATACCTTATTATTTGAAAACAGTGTGTTTAGGAACAATGTCGCTTGGTATACTCGTTACCAAGATGACATGTTCCTACTTTGGAAAGGTCCCAGTGACTTAGTCCAGGAGTTTATTACTTCAATTACTTCTTTGACTGATTTATTTGAATTCACATATAACCTACAATACTTCAGGCTTGTTGGCTGTTGGTGAAGCACCCACCAAGAGGAGAAAATGCTGAGAGAAGAAAGGAGACACTTTTGAGATTTTAAGTACTTTTTCTCTGTTTATTTGATAAGTTTTTATGCATAGCTGCCTAGTTTGAGCATTTTCTGGCTTGTTAAACTTGATTTCTGCATTAGTAGCTGTATTTAGAGCACAACTAAAAGCTGTATACTGAATTTCCTGTTTGCAATTAATTTTAAAATTGTTTTTTTCTCAAAACTTGTATATTTTCTGTCTTTGACCTAGCACTCTTGTGTGGGGTCATTTACTGCACTGTTATAACTTGATATTACTTGTGAACCTCTGCTATCTCTGAAAAACCAAAAACGAAAAAAAATCTTGCTTTTTTGCCACTTTTCTGAGATTTAAAAAGTTCAAGTTACAAGCTTGCTGTTCTTGAACTGTTTTGTAAGTTTCTGTGAGGTCATTTTTGCTTGGGCTAAAGGAAAGTCTCTCTGTTGATCAGTGGCAGTGATAAACATTGAGCTGCTTCCCTGCCCCCCCAGGGAGTGGTTACTGACTTGAAACTGTAGTTTTATTGGCCAAAAGGGGTCATTTCCAAAACTCCTTCATCTTCCTCTCTTAAAACCTAGTTGCCTCGTGGTTTTGGTGTCTTTTCAGGCTTGTTGGCTGTTGGTGAAGCACCCACCAAGAGGAGAAAATGCTGAGAGAAGAAAGGAGCCACTTTTGAGATTTTAAGTATTTTTCCTCTGTTTATTTGATAAGTTTTTCTGCATAGCTGCCTAGTTTGAGCATTTTCTGGCTTGTTAAACTTGATTTCTGCATTAGTAGCTGTATTTAGAGCACAACTAAAAGCTGTATACTGAATTTCCTGTTTGCAATTAATTTTAAAATTGTTTTTTTCTCAAAACTTGTATATTTTCTGTCTTTGACCTAGCACTCTTGTGTGGGGTCATTTACTGCACTGTTATAACTTGATATTACTTGTGAACCTCTGCTATCTCTGAAAAAACAAAAACAAAAAAAAATCTTGCTTTTTCCCACTTTTCTGAGATTTAAAAAAGTTCAAGTTGCAGGCTTGCTGTTCTTGAACTGTTTTGTAAGTTTCTGTGAGGCCATTTTGCTTGGGCTAAAGGAAAGTCTCTCTGTTGATCAGTGGCAGTGATAAACATTGAGCTGCTTCCCTGCCCCCGTGGGAGTGGTTACTGACGTGAAACTGTAGTTTTATTGGCCAAAAGGGGTCATTTCCAAAACTCCTTCATCTTCCTCTCTTAAAACCTAGTTGCCTCATGGTTTTGGCGTCTTTTCAGGCTTGTTGGCTGTTGGTGAAGCACACACCAAGAGGAGAAAACGCTGAGAGAAGAAAGGAGCCACTTTTGAGATTTTAAGCACTTTTCCTCTGTTTATTTGATAAGTTTTTCTGCATAGCTGCCTAGTTTTAGCATTTTCTGGCTTTTTAAACTTGATTTCTGCAATAGTAGCTGTATTTAGAGCACAACCAAAAGCTGTATACTGAATTTCCTGTTTGCACTTAATTTTAAAATCGTTTTTTTCTCAAAACTTGCATATTTTCTGTCTTTGACCTAGCACTCTTGTGTGGGGTCATTTACTGCACTGTTATAACTTGATATTACTTGTGAACCTCTGCTATCTCTGAAAAAACAAAAACAAAAAAAAATCTTGCTTTTTTCCCACTTTTCTGAGATTTAAAAAAGTTCAAGTTACAGGCTTGCTTTTCTTGAACTGTTTTGTAAGTTTCCTTGAGGCCATTTTTGCTTGGGCTAAAGGAAAGTCTCTCTGTTGATCAGTGGCAGTGATAAACATTGAGCTGCTTCCCTGCCCCTGTGGGAGTGGTTACTGACTTGAAACTGTAGTTTTATTGGCCAAAAGGGGTCATTTCCAAAACTCCTTCATCTTCCTCTCTTAAAACCTAGTTGCCTCATAGTTTTGGCATCTTTTCAGGCTTGTTGGCTGTTGGTGAAGCACCCACCAAGAGGAGAAAACACTGAGAGAAGAAAGGAGCCACTTTTGAGATTTTAAGTATTTTTCCTCTGTTTATTTGATAAGTTTTTCTGCATAGCTGCCTAGTTTGAGCATTTTCTGGCTTGTTAAACCTGATTTCTGCATTAGTAGCTGTATTTAGAGTACAACCAAAAGCTGTATACTGAATTTCCTGTTTGCACTTAATTTTAAAATCGTTTTTTTCTCAAAACTTCCATATTTTCTGTCTTTGACCTAGCACTCTTGTGTGGGGTCATTTACTGCACTTATAACTTGATATTACTTGTGAACCTCTGCTATCTCTGAAAAACAAAAAAAAAATCTTGCTTTTTTCCCACTTTTCTGAGATTTAAAAAAGTTCAAGTTACAGGCTTGCTGTTCTTGAACTGTTTTGTAAGTTTCTGTGAGGCCATTTTTGCTTGGGCTAAAGGAAAGTCTCTCTGTTGATCAGTGGCAGTGATAAACATTGAGCTGCTTCCCTGCCCCCGTGGGAGTGGTTACTGACTTGAAACTGTAGTTTTATTGGCTGTTTTGGGTCAATTCCTGGCTCTTTCCAGCCCCTGCTATCAAGCACGCTTTAGAGTGCTTTAGCGTGATTTAGCACGGAGTTGCCACTAGAGCAGCATCGGGCAGTGCCGGTTTAACAAGGTTAAACTTTTTCTGGCTCCATAAAGTCTGTTCTTCATTTTTTCCCTTAGAACTGCTCTACTAGTAATCTAAACAGTATATCCCTTAATTAAAAAGCGCAGCACTTGTTCCTAAAAGCTTTTACTTGTCTTAAAAGCATCTTCTTTTCAGGTTTAGCACTTCTGTATTATACAAAGTCCATCACTAGCAAAACCCCCCCAGGAGTACCCACTTCCTTACTAAGTCCTCTCTTATTCAGTTACACCCCTAACTTCTAAATTTCTCTAGCATGTCGAAGGGCCAGATGCTGGCATCCTCTCCTGTCCAGTTGGTGAATTTGGGAATATTGAGGCAATGTTACAATTGCCTCATGTACACTGACAACCCTCTCCTCCTCCCACATAACACAAATACTTGCGAGAGATGCAGCTATTTAGCCTGGAGGCTGAGCTCTCTCAACTCAGGACTGGCAAGACCAGACAGGAGGAGAAGGCAACTACACACACCACAAAACCAGTCTCACATAAAGCTATCACAACAATGAATAAAACACATAAACACACAAAGTCATACTCGGAGGCTCTGAGCAAAAATTTACCTAAACAGCAGAGACCTCCAAAGCAGACATCCAAGCAACTGCCACCTCATGACACACCACAGGCAACACATAAACCACAAAATCAGTGTGCAAAGCAGTCACAGCCCTTAAGGCCAAATACAACACCAAACATACTTGTCATAGGTGACTCCATAGTCAGACACACTGATGTCCCACTCACCAGGCCGAACAAGGAGAGAGTCACAGTAAGCTGCCTATCGGGCGCTAGAATCCGCCACATAACACAAGCACTCGGGTCACTCCACAGCAAGTACAAATATGACACAGTCATTGTCCATGCTGGTGTGAACGACCTGAGACGTACCTCCCTGGACTACATGAAAAGAGACATAGAGGAGCTCTCTGATTATGTAGCCCAGGCAGGTATGACCCTGACCCTTACCATAGAAGTCTATTTACTTTTCTGACAAGTATTGGATGAATTAGCTATAAAATCTATTGCAAAAAAAAAAAAAATGCTTACTCAAGGTGTTGAATAAGTTTTGATTTGGGGACCAGTCAGCTTGAAATTGTTTTGAATTTTTTTTTTAATTTTCTTGCCTTTCCAATGTCACACTGGTACTTTGCAGAGACTTCTTTGTCCTTGAAGATTCTGTTATAGGCACACTGTAAATAAAACTTTCAGTAACCACTGCACTCTTTTATAATGTCATGTTTGACTGTTCATTGCCTGTAGATTATTTGTTGATGCATGGTTGTGACCGGGTTCTAAGAATTACTTTAACTGTACTTTGATATTTCACTGTATTCTGTTTGGGCACCATGCTTCTCAAATGTCCAGATTTTTGCAGAATGGCCAGACTTTTGCCTCAAATTTTTGATCCGCTCCTCATAAAATGTGTGGTTTTCTGGCAAATCTCTGAGCACTAAATGCACTAAATAATGATAGATGGTTCAGTAATGCAAAACCTGTTATTTTAGCAACTTTTTAAGTTTATAAGAGTGATATTTAAAATCTTTTCCTATTTTTGACTATATCCAGATTTCTTGTGCTAAGAGGTTGAGTGGTATGTATGGGTACCAGTTATAACATTTATCTGTAAATTTTTGTAAAAGTGCCAAATCTTCCTTTTCAAACTCTATGCCTTTTCAGCAAAATATATGACTTTAAAGTCTGCTGTAGTTCACAAGCAGCATTTATTAATACAACAGATAGAGCAAAAAGCAAACTAAAATGTTAAAACTATATGTGACCACAATAAAGGTAGTACATAAATGGCAGAATAAATAGTCATATATAACTAAACTGCTTCTGTCTGATAGTGCTCACTGAACTGATAAAATGAAACAAACTAAATTTAAAGATTGAACTATAACCGAAGCAAATACTGAACTGCTGTCTTAAAATATATCTTCTTGTTTGTAAGTTGCCTCTGTCTGAAAACAAAGTAAAACCAAAAAATCACTGCAAAGTCATGTAAGAAGGAGCTGGACCAAAGAATTAGCACTTTAATTCGATTTATTACACTACGAACTTTATTGGAAAATAAATCTCCAACAAAGACTACCATTTTTATACTAAAGAAGTAAAAAATCACATGACAATAAACACCAATGAAAAGTAAACAAATAAATAAATTAATTAATTGTACATTCTCTTAAAATTAAAGCGATATACTTATTCTTTCTAAAAGAATATATATATATATATATATATATATATATATATATATATATATATATATATGGGTCTACATAACATTGAAATTTCATAACATTGAATTTCATAACATTGAGACCAGAACATCGAAAATTCAAAACATAGAAAACCCAAAACATTGAAAACTCAGAACATTGAAAGCGTGCTTCATAAAATTGAAAACTGCATTGCACAAGTAAATAAGATCATCTCCACCTACAACAACACCCAATTAACAAATACACTTTCTACTTTGTTTCTGCAGGGGGGCAAGCCCCCCTGCACCCCCATGTGAATGGCTCTGCCCCCACACGCCCTATAAATTAAATATACCAACTCCAATATCTCACTACAGTGGGGAAAAGTTAATTTCCTAACCTCACTGTATCACAATCATGATACACTGAAGTTAGAAAATTAACTTTTTTCCACTGTAGTGCGATCTTGGAGTTGCTGTATTTAATTTTACAGGGGGTGTGGAGTAGAAAGTGTGTTTGTCAGTTAGGAGTTCTTGTAGGTAGATGGGATGTTATTTACATGTGCATTGTAGTTTTCAATGTTATGAAGCACATTTTCAATGTTCTGAGATTTCAATGTTTTGAGTTTACAGTGTTTTGGGAATTAGATGTTCTGATCTCAATGTTATGAAATTCCACATTATGAAATTTCAGCGTTATGAAGTAGACCCATATGTGTGTGTATATATATATATATATATATATATATATATATATATATATATATATATAAATAGGTTTACTATCATAATTTAGAAAATAAAAAAAATAAGTGTACTTATTAGCAAAGTCTTTTGCCGAAAGTACACAATACCGAACATCCCTATTGTCAGAAAACAGCTGTTAATGTCGAAAATGTCGTGAGCGACATTTTCGACACATAACAGCAAGCCCACCCTTCCCTTAACTCCCTAACTAGCTAGCCTAAAATCCCATTTATGCAGGGGGGCAAGCCCCCCTGCATCCCCCATAAGTTAATATTCCAACTCCGAGATCGCACTACAGTGAAGGAAAGGGATGTATTTCCCTAACCGCACTGTACTGCGATCCCTTTACATGAGTGAATGTTATAATTGTGAATGCACAGTCCATTCGCAATTATACTGTTCGCTCATGTAACCTTGCGAAATATGAAGTATTCGAACATCTGTTGTTTGAATACTTCATAGCCATGCAATTGCACGGCGAAATTTTAATGGTAAACCATATATATATATATATATATATATATATATATATATATATATATATACACACACATATATATATTCCCATGTCGCTTGCTCGAAATCCCAAAATCTCGAACAAGCAACATTGACACCCATAAGAGCAAAACTGCACTACCGCAAAAGTGCATTATCGCAAAAGTCAGTTTTCCGAACCGGCAAAAAACAAAAGAAATACTGATAAAAATCAGTATTTTGCAGGGGGCAAGCCCCCCTGCACCCCCAACATGGGAGGCTGCACCCCCCACACCTCCCATACTTAAATATACCAACTCTGAGATCACACTACAGTGCAGTAACAGGAAATATTCCCCTTACTCACTGTATGCAGATCTCCATGCAGTCTGGTCAAGCTTTCACAAACTCGATCATATGTGGTTGGCCATATGAAGTTCGAGATTGTGGGAATTCGACCATTTGCAGTAGACCCGTATATATGCATATATATATATATATATATATAGATATGTATATATATATATATATATATATACACACACACACACACACACACACACACAAATTCATGCACTTTAAAGTTTCTGCATCTGTAAAAAACATTTAATGTTAATGGCTTCATTAAGACCAGGAGGGTGATTGGCATTTAATAAAATTTGCGATTTACTCTCTCTACATTCCAGTACAGTCTTAAAATCATCACAAAACACATCTGAAACAACTATGTCAAGTACAAAAAAGAAAACTTTTTAAAATTATCACGTCACTGCATGTCGTGCTAATGCATTCATCATATCTTTGTTTTTAACAGCCAAAGCATGTTCATAAATTCTCCTACCAAGTGTCCTAATGGTCTTACCAATGTAAAAGCAAGTGCAGGAATTGCACAAAGCAGCATAAACAACAAAAGTTGAATCACAAGTGTAATGGCCCTTCACACAAATAATTTTTTTGAGATGTCTTAATTCTATGGAACCTGTGTTAACAAGGTACCTACATTGTCTGCAATGCCCACAGGCAAAAGTATCTACTGACCCGAAACCATCACACATTTGACTGACTTTGTCTTTCTCTAAAATAGTTTTAATACTGACCACTGTCTTAAAAGTGACTAAAGGTATGTCATCTAAAATCTTAATAAGGTCTAAATTTCCCATCAACACTTTCCAGTTGTCTAAAACAATATGTCTGATGATACACATATAATTAGAAATAGGAATTGGAAAAGCTAACCTATACTTATCAATATTTTGGACATGCTTAGGACATGAACCACCTTGTGCAAATAGAATAGGTTTTGCTGTACTATCATGTAACTTCATTATTTCATTTACTATAGTCTTAAGCCAAAAAGAGTCATACCCCCTTTGAATGAAAAACTTAACTAGCTTATCCAACTCAGACAAAAAGTCACCTGGTTACTAGTTAAATGACTCACTTGAACGAGCTGACCCTTAACTACTCCCTTTTGCATGTGCTGAGGATGTAAACTATCTTTATATAAATATTGGTTAACAAAGGTGGAGTTTCTAAAAATCTTGCTAGAAAAAGTTGAATTAATAGTCAAATTCCAAGTAAACATCAAGAAAAGCAATAGCTTGTCCAACCCCCACCCGCAGAGTAAATTTAAGAAAACTAATGGTCTTATTCAGGTCAGCCAGAAATAGAGAAAATGTTTCAAAATTGTCTTTCCATATAAAGAACAAGTCATCTATGTAACGGTTATACAATAAGATGTTATTAGCTAAAAGGGTTTTCAACTAAATATCTGATTTCGCACATGGCCATAACAAGGTTAGTGAAAGATGGCGCTACTCTAGAACCCATAGCTAACCTGAAGTTTGCTGAAACAATAAATCATCAACCTTAAAGAAATGAAAATAAAATAAAATTGTAGTGTCTTCTTAGGTTACCACACTTTAATCAGGCTATAAAATAATACAATAGCCTCCAGTTAGTGTTTTCATCTTAACATTACAAAGACTTCTTCAGACTGAGGCTTACATCCATAATACTCCATTTTTAAAGCATTCTTTAAAACACCCACATGACTTGATTTTCATAGTCACATGATTTGTTTCGCTTTATGCATTTTGTTTTTTAAAATTGCACTAATTTTATTAAATACATATATTAAACCTTAAAAACTTCCTTTTGAATTCTTAAGAAACAAACTTCCTATTACCAACTCAAAAAATGCTAAAAAAATACTACAACATTATACATCTAAACTAAATAAGGAGCTATCATTAGTGTTTTAACCTTTTTCTTTTTGGATACATAACAAATTCCTCTCTGTGACAAGTGAGACTAAATTCCTGCTTCCCACCAGGACTAAAATGACAGAGAGGAATTTGTTATGTATCTTAAAAGAAAGGTTTAAGGTTTAATATATGTATTTAATAAAATGAGTGCAGTTTTAAAAAACAAAATGCATAAATCGAAACAAATCATGTGACTATGAAAATCATGTGATGTGAGTGTTTTAAAAATGCTTTAAAATGGAGTATTATGGATGTAAGCTTCAATCTGAAGAAGTCTTTGTAATGTTAAGACAAAAGTGTTAACTGGAGGCTATTATATTGTTTTATAGCCTGATTAAAGTGTGGTAACCTAAGAAGACACTGCAATTTTATTTTATCTTCATTTTATCAGTTAATTTGTGGATAGCTGCTTTTAGTAAACTTAAAGAAATTGCTATTTAACACAATTTCCATTAACACACAGATTGTATTGATTCTGTCATGACTAAAAGCGGAATAGCTAGTAAGATATTCTCTCAAAAAATCCAACCTCATGTCCTGATCTATACAAGTATATAGGGACATGACATCCAAAGAAGCAAACACAAAAGGTGCATCAATGTTGTTAAGGCTACCAAGTGATTCCAACAAATGCCAGGAATCATAAAGGTAAAATCTTGAACTCTGGACAACTGGATTTAGCATACTATCTAACCAAATAGAAATGGATTCAGTCTTAGAATAGGCCACAGACACGAATGGAGTGAAAAGGGGTTTTGACCTGTCTTTATGTACTTTAGGTATGCCAAAAAGTACAGCCAACTTGGGATGTTCTACTTGCAGATGTCTATAAGTAGAATGACTTATATTCCCTTGACAAAACAGGTCAAACAACAGCACATCAACTTTCTTAAAACAGGACTGGATATATTCAGTTGTAACTCTTTTATAATTAATCTCATCACTTAACATCTCCAAAATTGCCCACTTGTAATCATTTGATTTCATGATGACAATAGCCCCACCCTTATCGACCTTCATAATACGCAAATCTTTGTTTGAGGCGAAACTGTACAGAGCTTTTCTTTCACTCTCTGAATGGTTACACCTCTCATTTTTATCATTACATGATTTTCTAAATTGTCTTTCACATAAACCACCAAACACTTGCAAAGTAGAATATAAAGGGGGATTATAAGTGTTTCTCCCTCTAAATTCATCAGCAGAAACAATATTAACTGGTAAACGATTAAGTATGTATTTTAAATTCAACTTCCTTAAATACAATCTAAAATCAACTATTAAATTAGTGATATTAGTCTTATTAGATGGAATAAAAGAAAAAACATGTTGAAGTACTGTCTTTCTGTCTTCAAGCAAAGTTACACCACATGAATTCAAAACGTCAGTATGAAACCTTAGTTTTTCTTCTTATTCTTTACATGAATCTTGGTGGTGGTCTGAACATTGTTCGACCATCTCGGAATCTTTTGGTTCCCTGACTTATCCACAAAAAAAGGCCCATTACTATTAAAAGTGGAAAGAGAAGTAACAGGTGAAACAAATGGATTGTTGGGAACAATCACTGTCTTGTTAGATTGAACTGATGCAGCAGTATCTAAACTTGTAGAAACTAAAGTCCCAGTGGCATCGCTAGTAACCACTGTACCATTACTGACAACTGTATGCTCAAATTTGTCAGCTGTAACTTTAGCTGTATTCCGCTGGATCACATAGGCAACATTATTTATGTAAGCAAAATGATCTCTTTTTAATTTGCCTTGTTTTCTCAAAATAATAGAAGCTTTTTGCTGGTCAACTTTTGCAGA
>NC_056747.1:1036625019-1036682519 GCF_019279795.1 Protopterus annectens | reverse complement strand
CTTTTGTGTTCTTGTAAAAAAAAAGTTGTTCTTCTGGTATTTATGCCCTAACTTTGATAGGGTATCTGTTTATACACACTGAGCAGAGTGGATAAGAGTTGTTGACCACAGCTGTTAGCTGAGATATATAAGTATCCTGTTTTTTTATTATTTATACAGATTATTGTTTTTAACAATTAATATATAGCACTTTTATTGTCTGCTTTTTAGTCTTCGAGATTTTTATTGATATTAACTAATCTGCACAAGTAACTGATTTGTCTGCAGTTAAAAGCATTCTGTATCTTTACAAATCTTTATCTGTTTGTGGCTTTCTCTAGTGCTACTGGCTGTAGACTATTGTTTCTAGCTGAAGCCTCTCTTTAACTTAACTAGATTGTGTTAATAGTCTGCTGAGTGGGGGCTGGTTCTTTTGTGTTCTTGTAAAAAAAAAGTTGTTCTTCTGGTATTTAAGCCCTAACTTTGATAGGGTTTCTGTCTATACACACTGAGCAGAGTGGATAAGAGTTGTTGACCACAGTTGTTAGCTGAGATATATAAGTATCCTGTTTTTTTTCGATTATTTATACAGATTATTGTTTTTAACAATTAATATATAGCACTTGTATTGTCTGCTTTTTAGTCTTCGAGTGTATTTTATTGATATTAACTAATCTGCACAAGTAACTGATTTGTCTGCAGTTAAAAGCATTCTGTATCTTTACAAATCTTTATCTGTTTGTGGCTTTCTCTAGTGCTACTGGCTGTAGACTATTGTTTCTAGCTGAAGCCTCTCTTTAACTTAACTAGATTGTGTTAATAGTCTGCTGAGTGGGGGCTGGTTCTTTTGTGTTCTTCTAAAAAAAAGTTGTTCTTCTGGTATTTAAGCCCTAACTTTGATAGGGTTTCTGTCTATACACACTGAGCAGAGTGGATAAGAGTTGTTGACCACAGCTGTTAGCTGAGATATATAAGTATCCTGTTTTTTTTTCAATTATTTATACAGATTATTGTTTTTAACAATTAATGTATAGCACTTTTATTGTCTGCTTTTTAGTCTTCAAGTGTATTTTATTGCTATTAACTAATCTGCACAAGTAACTGATTTTTCTGCAGTTAAAAGCATTCTGTTTCTTTACAAATCTTTATCTGTTTGTGGCTTTCTCTAGTGCTACTGGGTGTAGGCTATTGTTTCTAGCTGAAGCCCCTCTGTAACTTGGCTTGATTGTGTTAATTGTCTGCTGAGTGGGGACTGGTTCTTTTGTGTTCTTGTAAAAAAAAGTTGTTCTTCTGGTATTTATGCCCTAACTTTGATAGGGTTTCTGTCTATACACACTGAGCAGAGTGGATAAGAGTTGCTGACTGCAGCTGTTAGCTGAGATATATAAGTATCCTGTTTTTTTTTTTGATTATTTATACAGATTATTATTTTTAACAATTAATATATAGCACTTGTATTGCCTGCTTTTTAGTCTTCAAGTGTATTTTATTGATATGAACTAATCTGCACAAGTAACTGATTTGTCTGCAGTTAAAAGTATTCTGTATCTTTACAAATCTTTATCTGTTTGTGGCTTTCTCTAGTGCTACTGGCTGTAGACTATAGTTTCTAGCTGAAGCCTCTCTTTAACTTAACTAGATTGTGTTAATAGTCTGCTGAGTGGGGGCTGGTTCTTTTGTGCTCTTGTAAAAAAAAGTTGTTCTTCTGGTATTTAAGCCCTAACTTTGATAGGGTATCTGTCTATACACACTGAGCAGAGTGGATACGAGTTGTTGACCACAGCTGTTAGCTGAGATATATAAGTATCCTGTTTTTTTTTGATTATTTATACAGATTATTGTTTTTAACAATTAATATATAGCACTTTTATTGTCTGCTTTTTAGTCTTCGAGTGTATTTTATTGCTATTAACTAAACTGCACAAGTAACTGATTTGTCTGCAGTTAAAAGCATTCTGTATCTTTACAAATCTTTATCTGTTTGTGGCTTTTTCTAGTGCTACTGGCTGTAGGCTATTGTTTCTAGCTGAAGCCCCTCTTTAACTTGGCTAGATTGTGTTAATAGTCTGCTGAGTGGGGGCTGGTTCTTTTGTGTTCTTGTAAAAAAAAAGTTGTTGTTCTGGTATTTAAGCCCTAACTTTGATAGGGTTTCTGTCTATACACACTGAGCAGAGTGGATAAGAGTTGTTGACTGCAGCTGTTAGCTGAGATATATAAGTATCCTGTTTTTTTTTGATTATTTATACAGATTATTGTTTTTAACAATTAATATATAGCACTTGTATTGTCTGCTTTTTAGTCTTCGAGTGTATTTTATTGATATTAACTAATCTGCACAAGTAATTGATTTGTCTGCAGTTAAAAGCATTCTGTATCTTTACAAATCTTTATCTGTTTGTGGCTTTCTCTAGTGCTACTGGCTGTAGACTATTGTTTCTAGCTGAAGCCTCTCTTTAACATAGCTAGATTGTGTTAATAGTCTGCTGATTGGGGGCTGGTTCTTTTGTGTTCTTGTAAAAAAAAGTTGTTCTTCTGGTATTTAAGCCCTAACTTTGATAGGGTTTCTGTCTATACACACTGAGCAGAGTGGATAAGAGTTGTTGACCGCAGCTGTTAGCTGAGATATATAAGTATCCTGTTTTTTTTCGATTATTTATACAGATTATTGTTTTTAACAATTAACATATAGCACTTTTATTGTCTGCTTTTTAGTCTTCAAGTGTATTTTATTGCTATTAACTAATCTGCACAAGTAACTGATTTGTCTGCAGTTAAAAGCATTCTGTTTCTTTACAAATCTTTATCTGTTTGTGGCTTTCTCTAGTGCTACTGGCTGTAGGCTATAGTTTCTAGCTGAAGCCCCTCATTAACTTGGCTAGATTGTGTTAATTGTCTGCTGAGTGGGGGCTTGTTCTTTTGTGCTCTTGTAAAAAAAAAGTTGTTCTTCTGGTATTTAAGCCCTAACTTTGATGGGGTTTTTGTCTATACACACTGAGCAGAGTGGATAAGAGTTGTTGACTGCAGCTGTTAGCTGAGATATATAAGTATCCTGTTTTTTTTTTATTTATACAGATTATTGTTTTTAACAATTAATATATAGCACTTTTATTGTCTGCCTTTTAGTCTTTAAGTGTATTTTATTGCTATTAACTAAACTGCACAAGTAACTGATTTGTCTGCAGTTAAAAGCATTCTGTATCTTTACAAATCTTTATCTGTTTGTGGCTTTTTCTAGTGCTACTGGCTGTAGCCTATTGTTTCTAGCTGAAGCCCCTCTTTAACTTGGCTAGATTGTGTTAATAGTCTGCTGAGTGGGGGGCTGGTTCTTTTGTGTTCTTGTAAAAAAAAAGTTGTTCTTCTGGTATTTAAGCCCTAACTTTGATAGGGTTTCTGTCTCTACACACTGAGCAGAGTGGATAAGAGTTGTTGACTGCAGCTGTTAGCTGAGATATATAAGTATCCTGTTTTTTTTTTTGATTATTTATACAGATTATTGTTTTTAACAATTAATATATAGCACTTGTATTGTCTGCTTTTTAGTCTTCAAGTGTATTTTATTGATATTAACTAATCTGCACAAGTAACTGATTTGTCTGCAGTTAAAAGCATTCTGTATCTTTACAAATCTGTATCTGTTTGTGGGTTTCTCTAGTGCCACTGGCTATAGACTATAGTTTCTAGCTGAAGCCTCTCTTTAACTTAGCTAGATTGTGTTAATAGTCTGCTGAGTGGGGGCTGGTTCTTTTGTGTTCTTGTAAAAAAAAGTTGTTCTTCTGGTATTTAAGCCCTAACTTTGATAGGGTTTCTGTCTATACACACTGAGCAGAGTGGATAAAAGTTGTTGACCGCAGCTGTTAGCTGAGATATATAAGTATCCTGTTTTTTTTCAATTATTTATACAGATTATTGTTTTTAACAATTAATATATAGCACTTTTATTGTCTGCTTTTTAGTCTTCGAGTGTATTTTATTGCTATTAACTAATCTGCACAAGTAACTGATTTGTCTGCAGTTAAAAGCATTCTGTATCTTTACAAATCTTTATGTTTGTGGCTTTCTCTAGTGCTACTGGCTGTAGGCTATACTTGGTGGCTTTGCAGTTGCCCGCCCCTACTGTAAATCTGATCTGTGACACTCCTCCCAGTCTAGTATCATTAGCTCATTCTACCTAGTACAGAGAGAACATTTGATAAGGCCTTCTGGTTCTCCTTCTTCCCTTTGGAAAAAAAAAATTTTTTTTTTTTTGCCAGAACCTCCTTATGTTCTGACTGTGCTTCTCAAACATTTTGGAAATATAGAGTATATTTCAGAGAATTTATTATAACTGTAATTGCCTTAATATTGCTACAACTCAAGTGCTCTAGGTTGCACTGCATCTGAAGTGTTTGTGTGTTTTTGCTGCTTTTCTGTATATATAGACTTCTCTGTTTCTTTAACTAAATAAGCTCTGCAAAGTTGTTTTATTGCATTCCTGCCTGTATTTCTGAGTTTTTTTTTTGCACTTTTAAAGTTTGTTTTTGCTTAGTTTAACTGGTAGGCTACACACTCAGGTGCGCTAGCCGAATTAAAGCATTTACTGTGCTTCTGTACCTAATTTCTGCTACTTTGTATAATAAAAAAAAAATCCTTGTTTCCCGCCTTTACTGAACTAGAATAGCCCAGTCTTCAGGTGTTGCTGATCTCTGGGCTGTGTCATAGTTCCTGTGTTGCCCATATCCTTATTTGGATAGGAGGAAGCTTCTTTGTTCACCAGTGAAAGCGGGGAGCTCTGAGCAGCCTATCTGTCCCTTGAGGAGTGGTTCCAGCCCAGTGACCTGTAGCTTATTGGCCGTTTTGGGCCATTTTCTATCTCTTTCTAACCCCCTGCTTTAAAGCCAACTTTAGCGCGCTTTTGCACTTGTAATTTAAAGTTTGTCCTGTTTGTTGCATTTACCTGTTGAGGCTACACACTCAAGTGTGCTAGCCTGTGTTACATATTTATTGCATTTTTCTGCTGTTTGTTGCAAAAAAGAAAAAAAAATATCCTTGTTTCCCATCTTTCCTGACCTAGAGTAGTCCAAACACAGTCTTTGCTGTATTCTGGACTTTTGGAAAGTTCCTGTGTTGCCCATTTCCTTTCTTGGATAAAGGTAGGCTTCTTTGTTCACCAGTGGCAGTGGGGAGCTTGGAGCAGCCTATCTATCCCTGGAGGAGTGTTCCCAGCACAAGAATCTGTTAGTCTATTGTCCGTTTTGGGCCAATTTCTAGCTCTTTCAAGTCCCCCTGTATAAAACCCACTTTGGCGCAGTTTTTGTGCTTGTTACTACTCATCCAAGCTCCTTGTGGTCCTGCAGAGTGGTGCTAGCAGCAGAGAGGCTAAAAGAGTGACTGCTAACCTGATAAAAGTGTTTGTTTTCCTGCTACTACCTGGGTGACTGTCCGATCTAGTTAAACTGCAAGTATTTCTGCTTCTTGAACTGTTTTAAACTGTTTAAAGTTGTTTTTGCACCTGCACTTTTAAAGTTTGTCCTGTTTGTTGCATTTACCTGTTGAGGCTACACACTCAAGTGCGCTAGCCTGTGTTACATATTTATTGCATTTTCCTGCTGTTTGTTGCAAAAAAGAAAAAAAAAATTCCTTGTTTCCCATCTTTCCTGACCTAGAGTAGTCCAAATACAGGCTTTACTGTATTCTGGACTTTTGGAAAGTTCCTGTGTTGTCCATTTCCTTTCTTGGATAAAGGGAGGTTTCTTTGTTCACCAGTGGCAGTGGGGAGCTTGGAGCAGCCTATCTATCCCTGGAGGAGTGTTCCCAGCACAAGAATCTGGTAGTCTATTGGCCATTTGGGCCAATTTCTAGCTCTTTCAAGTCCCCCTGTATAAAATCCGCTTTAGCGCTGCTTTGCGCTATTTTGCGCATAGCACAGCATCGGGCAGTGCCGCTTAATTGGGTTTAAACCATTCTCGGCTCCACAAAGTCTGATCTTCACTTTTTCCCTTAGAACTGATCTAGCTCTCATAATAAACACCCTATTCCCACTCTAAAGCCTGGCACTTGCTCACTAAAGCAATTATATAAGTCAGCACTAAAAAATTAAAAGCACTACACCCTCACAACGTCCCCTTGAGTACTTTGTTCCCCATTGGCCCTTTTTTTCAATTATAAAGGAATTCCCAATACTATTCTAGCATGTCCAAATGTCAGTTGTCAATCTCCTCTCTGGTCCAGCTGGTGAATCTGGGAATCTTGAGGCAATGTTACAACTGCCTCATGTACACAGACAACCCTCTCCTCCTCCCAACAAATCCCAACATGTGTGAGAGATGCAACCATATAGCCAAACTGGAGGCTAAGCTCTCTCAACTAAGTACTGGCGTAACCAGTCAGGAGGAGAAGGAAACCACACTCACTACAATTCCAGTCTCACATAGACCTACCACGACAGCAAACCAAACACATAAACACACAAAAGCATACTCAGAGGCTCTAAATAAAAATCTGCCTAAGCAGCAGAGACGTCCAAAGCAGACATCCAAGCAACCGCTACCCCAAAACAAAACACGTGCAACACACAGCTCACAAAGCCAGTGTGCCAAACAGTCACAGCCCTTAAGGCTAAACAACACACCTGATACACTTGTAATAGGTGACTCTATTGTCAGGCACACTGATGTCCTGCTCACCAGGCTGAACAAGGAGAAGGTCACGGTGAGCTGCCTGTCAGGCACTAGGATCCACCACATAACGCAAGCACTCAGGTCACTCCAAGGCAAATACAAATATGACTCAGTCATTGACCATGCTGGTGTGAATGACCTGAGACGTACCTCCATGGACTACATGAAAAGAAACATAGCGGAGCTCTCAGAGCATGTAGCTCAGGCTGGTATGACCCTGACCTTGAGTAGCATCTTACCCTCACCAAGAATGATGCCACAATATGAAGACAATATGATCAATTTCAACAACTGGCTTAAGTATTGGTGTCATTCAAAGGGGATCCAGTGCCTGTCTGCCTGGGATGACATGCTCGACAAGCCACGATGCTTCACTAGGGACAGCTTGCACCTGTCACCCCTGGGCTTTTGGATATTGGCAAAGGCTCTTGCCACCCCCATAGTGCCTTTTTTAGGCAAGGCTCAAAAGACAAACCCACCTCCATAGGTATCACAAGGGATAAGAAACTAAGAGTAATGCTACTCAATGCCAGAAGTCTAAACCTCAAGATGCATGCACTCGAAACTCTCCTTAGCATGGAGAACATCGATATCTGTGCAGTAACAGAAACCTGGTTCAAGGCTCCCAAGAGCACCCAGCACTACCAGGTTATACCTCATACCATGTTTTTTGGCCCCAAAACTTGGACCGAACCACAAAAGAAGGGGGAGAATCAATATTCGTCAAAGATACCCACACCTCCAGGTTGGTGGTACATCATGAAGCATCAAAGACTATCCAAGTGCAACTAACAGTGGGTAAAACTGCCTTCCAGTTTATAGCCTGCTACAGACCACCCTCCCAAACCCAGGAACCCCACTCGGCCTTCCTGAGAACACTGGAAAATATGAAGGTCTCTCCAAACACCATTATATTGGGCAACTTCAGCTACCCTAACATAGACTGGGAGCATTACTCTAGCTCCAACACCCTAGCCCGAAGGTTTCTAGAATTTATAAATTCAAATGCTATGGAACAACTTGTTGCCACTCCCACAAGAGGGGAAAACATACTGGACCTGATCATCACCAACATGGGGACTCTATGCTCCAGACCAGAAATGTATCCCTCAATGGTAAGATCAGACCATAAACTAATCTCACTAGATATTCACATCCCGACCCCAGCCCCTGCCCAGAACACCACAGTGAAAAACTTCTCTAAAGCAAATTTCACACTCCTCAAAACTGAGGTGGAATCCTTCAAAGCCCCCGGGCCTGTGGAATCTGGCCCAGACCGCAGAATCCTTTATAAACGCATTTTATGAACACCTTCAGGAATGCATGGATCATGCAATCCCAAATAAAAGCAAGACCCAATCCTCCAAAGTTAGGCGTCCTGTCTGGTGCACCCCAGCCATAAACAAACTATACAATAGAAGGAGGAAGCTACTACATGATAGAGCAAAATCCCAAAAAGGGAAGGCATCTCTGATCAGTATTAGCAAAAAACTATGGGCACTCATAAAATCGTCTAAGGTCAGCTTTGAGAGAAAAATTGCACAGGACACTAAGGATAATCACAAGGCTTTCTTTAGTTATGTTAGGAACCTGGGTGGGAATTCCCAGATATGCTCAGAATTAGTCCAAAATGACAAAAAATACACCAAACCCACAGACATTGCCAACATCCTAGCTGACAGGTTCAGCGCAAACTTCTCCCCCCCCTTCCCCACCAAAAGGGCAAATATCTATCCCAGCAGAGTGCTGCCCCCCCTGACATCTCAGATGCTCAGGTAAGAGCTGCCTCTCCAAAGCAAAAAATACAGCATCAATGGGACCAGATGGTGTCCCGAGCTGCGTCCTACATGAACTCCAAGAAGAACTAAACCCAAACATAAAACTACTGTTCAATCTCAGCCTTACTACAGGATATGTACCCAAAGAGTGGCATACAGCAACTGTGGTCCCTCTCCACAAAGGTGGTGCCTCAACAGATCCTGGAAACTATCGCCCCATAAGCCTGACTAGCTTGGTCTGCAAAGCTATGGAAAGGATCATCATGGACCTCATAAATAAAGATATTGGGGACCTACAGACACTGGATCCTACCCAGTTCGGCTTTGTTAAGGGCAGATCCTTCCTCTTAAACCTGGTTGATTTCTTTGAAACAGTCACCAAGGCCATTGACGAGGGGAAGGTGGTCCACACAGCCTACCTGGACCTCACAAAAGCCTTTGATACAATATCCCACTCGGGCATTATAAATAAGCTCACCAGCTTAAATATAAACCCCTATGTCACTAGATGGGTTGCAAAGTGGCTCAAGGACAGAACCCACATGGTTAGAATTGCTGGAGCCATGTCAAATTCCAAACTAGTTACAAGTTGCATCCCACAAGGCTCAGTCCTGGGACCTCTCTTGTTCGGTATATATTTATCGGAGGTACAAGCTAACACGGAAGGACTGTGGCTGACCAAGTTCACAGATGACTGCAAACTGGGCGCCATAATTGACTCTCCAGCCGACACAAGCATCCTACAAAAGGGCCTCATAGAAACAGACAACTGGTGCCAGAGCCATGGCCTCAAGCTAAACGCCAAAAAGTGTATAGTCATCCCCTTTGGCAAAAACAAAGTGCCCACAAATTACCACATAGGTGGTAATCCATTAAGTACGGAAGAAGTAATTAGGGACCTAGGGACCCAAGTTGATAGCAATCTCTCATTTGACAACCATGTGGCCAAAGTGGTTAGAAAAACATTGTATATAGCCCACCTAATCATGAAGGGATTCACATCTAGATCAGGGGAGGTCATCGTGCCTCTTTACTCATCCCTCATCAGGCCCATAATTGAGTACAATGCCCCTTTTGGGATGTACCTTACCAGACACCTGCAGCAACTGGAAAGACCCCAAAAGTACCTCACCAAGAGGATCAAAGGGCTCAAACAGATGCTATATGCTGCCCGGTTAAAGAAACTCCAGCTCTACTCAGTGGCATACCGCCTGCTCAGAGGCGATCTGTGCCTGGCGTATAAAGCCATGTCCAACCCGGAATTAATGGACTTGCTGCACCTCAGAAAATCCAAACCCCATCGAGCTACGCTCAGAGACTTGAACCTCAGCACTGAAATAAATAGGACATGCTGGAGGGACAGATTCATAACCCAGAGGCTCCCTTCACTCTGGAATAAAATCCCAGTCCAGGTTAGGCAGAGTCCCTCATTGACTCTCTTCAAGAGGAATCTTGATGAGTGGATGGGAGATAGTAGGTTTACCCTGGGTATCACTTCTGTGTCACTGTTAGACAGAGGCACAGTATACTAACCTCAAAAAAGGGCATAGCAAAATTCATTTAAAATGGGTGGCAAAAGCCAAACACACTCTGGCTAGGCTTATAAATGCCCTAGGGCAGATAGCCTAGTATGAACCTATGAACCTATGCAGCACTACCGAGAATGTGTTAAATTTCTGTTTTTGTTCGAGTGAGTTATGCCAAAATTATTAAAGTATGAAAATAGTCTTACAATGGAGGTTAATGTTTGACCCAAAATAAACTGCACTATTTTGTACTCCTAATACATTCCATATAATACCGGGGAGAACTGTCAAGGTTAACTAACATAGATGATCAGCCTGGCTCCATGCTAAGGTCTGCTAGGAAGAAAGAGAATATGGTTAGACCTGATCTTTAGGGCAAAGAGCTAGTTGCCAAATAGTGACTAAAAGTCAGGCACATTATGCATGCACATGCTGTTTGGCTGACCTTATCTAACAGTGTCAGGAATAAAAAAGGAAAGGACTCTGAAAGTACATGAGTGGCAGATATGAGGGAACATCCCTCCATTGCATTATACGCCAGCAGGCCCTAAATGAACAATGGCAAGCTAATACTGTGGTGAAAGTGCTTGAAGAATCTAGAATACCTGGCAAGAGTGTGAGGAAATCTACATCAAACAGTGATTTTTATTTTACAGTTACTTCTCTTTTGTGATAAAACTGTGAAGCTGAGTGAATCTTAAGTCTGAAGTTGTTTGGTTGGAGGTTATAGAAAAGGTAGTCACTAAAACTTTAAAGAAGACACCAGCGGAAGCTTTATAGCTGGAAATGGGTAAACAACCTTTGTGCCAGCAGATGGGTTTGAAATCTACATTTGATGTCATGGCAAAAGAGGCAGGAAGTTGCCAGAAAGGGATGTATGAAATTGTTTTAACTGCATCAAAAAAAATGCATTCTCTTATAGAAGTGCAACAGGCTTTTAGCCAAGTGGTAATGAAGGTTTTGAGGCAGCCAGTAATGAGAATAATCATGATATGGATGTAAAATACTGGACAAAATAAAAAGGTACATAAAAGTTTTTTTTTTCAAAAATGTGCAATACCTGAGGATATTGTTCAAGAAATTCACTCCCTTATACATTTGGGAAATCGGTTTCATTTTGATTTTACTTTTAATGACTGAATAGTATACTGCCATTTGCAGAATCATTTAAAAATGAAGGATGGTATTAGTCACGAGTTACTCATTATTCAAAATACACCACTTCAGCTGAGAATACTTCATTTTAGAAGTGATGTAAATTCTGTGGGGAATATTAAAGAAAGACTTTTACAGTGCTGGGAAAGTATTTCTGAAATTAAATGAACTACCTAACCTGATGGATGGCTGACTGAGGATTGAAAAGGGATATTGTGGCTAAAGTTGGAAAATATAAAAAAGAAACCCTACATTTCATTGAAATACATTTTGTTAATGATATGTGTGTGTGTGTGTGTGTGTGTGTGTGTGTGTGTGTGTGTGTGTGTGTGTGTGTGTGTGTGTGTGTGAGTGTGTGTGTGTGTGTGTGTGTGTGTGTGTGTGTGTGTATTTGTATATATATATTTTGCTGTTGTGCACTGTAGATAATATTTACTATGTTGACTGCAGGTATTTAATGGTGCTTTTCAGTTTAGTCACTGTGGTGTGACTATGGAGTTAGTATATATAACTAAGGGGATCTTGGAAGTGCGTGAAGCCCCCATGCTGGAGGTTGTGGTGATCCAAGTTTAGCACATTAACATGTGCTCTGTGTTATAGTGTATTTTAATGGTTTGAATTTCATTTTTTTAACTCTTTGTATATAGTTAAGTCTTACTGTTGTTTTAGGTTTGATATTGGGGAAGGAAGCAGATGTGTCTCTGCAGTGTGTTTGTGAGCATTTTTATGTCAGTTTATACACATTAAAGGATGTAGATGTAAAGTTGAGCTATGGATTACAGAAGGGGTCTATGTTACATTACTGAAATTTCGAATAATTGAAAATCAAAGGAGCGAGACAACCCCCCCCCCCCATATGGGGTGCAGAGAGGCTTGCCCAATGCATAAATGCTAGAGAGAGTATATTTTTATATTTTCTGAAACAGCTGCTGTTTCGCTGTTTTGAACTTCAGGAAAGTAAATGTTTGGTCTTCTGCTGTTTCGGTGTTGTCCTCTCAATCCTTTGATTTTTGATTATTTGAAATTTCGGTAATGTAACATAGACCTGATAGAAGATATATACAAGCAGAATGTGGACTTATTTGTGATATGATTATGTGTTTTTTTTCCATTGTCTGTACCTGTAGTTAACTTGCATGTCTTCATCTATTAATTTGTGTAAACTTCCATCTAAATAGACTGACAAAGACAGCAATAAACATACCCAGTGCAAGATAAGTACTCATTTTTAGAAGTATTGTGGTTATTTTTATTGTTTGTTATTTTGATTAAATGTGCTTTTAATCTACTGTGTATTTGATGACTAATTTTTAGTTCAGTTGATGCTTAGCTACAGGCCCATTTAAAATTGATACTTGTCTCAAACGTGTTGCTTGTTTAAAAATTATGTACCCATACTATATGTACAGTATTCCTATCCATAGTTAAAGCCAACCATAAACTACTGACCTTCAAGACCTTAAAGTCCCAAATACTTCTCTCACTGTGAAAAAATCTAAATTTAAGGATTTCAAAAGACCAAGACCACTCAAACTCTATGATTAGCTCTCAAAATTACTTGCAGTATTACCAACCCCAATGCAGCTTTAGTTGCTTTTTTATATAAAAGAGTTCTACTCACACCTGTAAAAGTGCTTTGACTCAGCATTCTGTACTACAACCAAATATATTATGAAGTTCAAAAGCAAACCATGCTGGTGGTCCACTAGTATAAATAAGCACCCAGATTCAGCAAGCCCTGCACAGTGTGCAGGAGTAGTGCAATAGCTCCAAGAGGCAATATGGCTACCACACGATCCAGGAATAAGCTGCAGGGGTGTGCACGGGTGCTCCTGCACTATTTCTGCATGGACGCAGGTCCTGTATGCAAATTACCCCATTTGCAGGTAAAAAACATGCAAATGAGGTGAATTTGCAGTCCAGGAAGCTGTCAACCAGCTGTGCAGGACTAGTGTAGTGTGCAGAAATGTACTCGGTTAGTAACCAAGTTCATTTCTTCAAACTACAAAATGGAGCCATGACAACTCCAAATAAAGGGTGTATATAACATGCAAAGCATGCCAATGAACAAATATATGGCCATTGGCATGGAAAACAGTTAAAAAAAATAAAATAACTTTTATTTTTTTAGCCGATTTCAGCTGTTTAAGCATATGGCAGCAGCGCAAATGGGATCGGGCAAAAAAAATGTGAAATAAGCATTCTAATCAAAATCATTATTTTGCCATTATACTCAATGGCAGGCAGAAGACAACATGGACAGCAAATAGTGGTTGCTAAGAGGAGAGGCTCAGTGTGGCACCTGTAACTATGCATCAGCAGGCAATCCTATGCAAATGAGGGGAATGGTACTAAATCCCAGATTTCCCCTCAATGCCAGTCAGCACCCAACAGTGTAAGTGCAGGAATAGCTGGGTGCAAGCCTAGGAGTTAGCTGACATCATATGAGGGTGAGTCAGGCATACTGTAAGAGGACTGGAGCCCTGTGGCTCGGGTTTCCCCTTAGCTTAGCAGAGCTAAGCAAGGGGGTGTGTCTGAGGCTGCCTTACATTGCCTAAGTGGGTGTGCGTGCCACGCACTGGGTTTTAAAGGAAAAAAAAAGTAAACCAGGAAATATCAGCTCTGTGCACATTTGAGCACTGTGTTTGCTTGGCGTGCCCCCAGGCTTAAACAGGAAGGCAATGGGAAGGGAAAACAGCAGTAGGAATGTAATCAGGGAGAACTAGCATAGCTGGCAGGTGAAATGTATCAGAATCAGCCAATTACAAAGGCAGCAGACCAGAATAGTCTAGAGCACTACTATGAACTATGCAAACACTTTCCCTCTGGTTTTTCCCACATATTCTACACCACCGGCATATACAAGCAGGGAAAGTTTAACAAACAAAAACAACAAAATGATAGGGGCTGCAGTAGCTATCATACATCAACATGTGGAAGAGGCATAGGGTGGTGAGGATGAAAATGCTGTTGACCAACCCATAGTGAGGAGACAGACCTAGGGTAACCTACCACGGGCTACATGAGCTGGAGATAGTGGAGCACTATAGGGTGGACAGGGACCTCCTACAGCAAACTGTTCAGCTGTGCCAGCCATGTCTGACACACAAAACTAACAGAGAGGAATCCATCCTAATGGATACCAAGGTATGTATAGGCCTAATAATACTAGCCACAGGTACCTTCTAAAGGCATACTGAGGATATCATGGGGAACTCACAGGCATCAGCATCCAGGGTATTCCACCAGTTCCTGGATGCCATGTCAGCATATGCCGGTGAGCACATATACTTCCCCAACACCAATGAGGCACTGGCCAGCAATATGCGTCTCTTCCACCAAATAGCAGAATATCCTGAGATAGTGGGTGCTATAGACTGCATGCACATATGCATCAAAGCACCACCCGTTGAGCGGGGTATGGTCTACATCAACCGCAAGGGCTTCCCCTTCATCAACTGCCAGGTCGTGTGCGATGCCCAGGGCATATTAATGAATGTGTGTGCGCTGGCTGCCCTGGAAGCTATCACGATTCCCACATCTGGCATCTGACGCAGCTGTACCTCAGATTTGCCAATGGGGACATCCCTCATTGCCACCTAGTGGGGGATGCTGGTTACACACTGGAGCCGTGGCTGATGACACCCATCAGAAATGCACACACACCAGAACAAGAACTCCAGAATGAGGCACACGCACATACCAGAATTATAATAGAGCATGTGTTTGGGATGCTCAAGTCATGGTTCTGGTGCCTGGACACATCTGGTGGAGCCTTGCAGTACTCCCCAGCTACATGTACTCAAATTGTCATCATATGTGCCATGCTACACAATATGATCCTGTGGAAACAGATGCAGCAGGAACAGCATGGGGCAGGGCTACACAGCCCCCCACCATTGCCAAGGCCTGCACAGGCACAGAGTGACTCAGAAGAGGAACAACCTGAGCCTGCCCCAGTAGGCAGAAGGAGGCATGCCCAGTATGCTCTGGCCTTGGCAAAGAGGCAACTCATAGCACATACACTGACACAGGAGGGACCCAGGCAATGACACCTCTCTCTGACTCACACATACAGTAAAAGGGATGCCAAACATGACACTACCTGTGCTCAACCATGTATAGGGAGTGTACTATGTGCATCCGACATAGGCAGCCCTCCAGTACCATCCTCAATACTGGCACACTCACAAGGTAAGTCACTCTTCTTACCAATTGCTGAATGGAGTAGTATGTGTTTTTACTTGTATCTATGGTATAGATATGAGCATGCAAGGGAATTGGGTGGCTGAATGGGATCCCAGCAGATAGTAGACACCTATAGTGGCAGTATGAGATCTGTAACAAATACTGGTGTCACCAAAGTAGCCAGTACTACACATGGTGACAAAACCCACTGCAGGAAATGTGCTGGGCCACATGTGTGTCCATATGACGCACATATGCCAGTCAGGGAGGTTCACATACCCAACAACAGTCTCAGCCAGCAGGACTGATGTAGGCAAACACAAACAAAGGCCATGCTAAGGCCTCTGAATGATGGCTATGGGTAACCCCCCCAGGCCTACACAGAAAGGCTACATCAAGTCAGGCCATGGGATGTTAGTTCTGAAAGGTAAGAAGTCAGAAACTGATATGTAGGTCAATCAAAGCTAAGACCTGTAGTACACTGATATGCCTCTAGTCAGCATGATAGGTTATAATACATAATGAAATGGAGTACCTGACATACCAGTACAGTCATAGCAAATGTGTATAAGTGTCAGGTATGCCCCCTCAATCCTATGTAGAAATGTCAAAACAGTCAGGTGTGCCCCCCCCGAATCCTGTGTAGAAATGTAGAAACAGTCAGGTGTGCCCCCCCCAATCCTGTGCAGAAGTGTAGAAACAGTCAGGTGTGCCCCCAATATTATGTAGAAATGTAGAAACAGTCAGGTGTTCCCCATCCCCAATCCTATGTAGAAATGTAGTAACAGTCTGATGTGCCCCCTCCAATCTGATGTAGACACGTTGTAACAGTCAGGTGTGCCCCCCTATTCCTAAGTAGAAATGTAGAAACAATCAGGTGTGCTCCCCCCTGCAAATCTATGTGGACATGTAGAAACAGTCAGATGTGCCCTCCATCCTATTTAAAACTGTAGTAACAGTCTGGTCCCCAATCCGATGTAGACAAGTTGTAACAGTCAGGTGTGCCCCCCCCCAATCCTATGTAGAAATATAGTAACAGTCAGGTGTGCCCCCCTCCAATTCGATGTAGACATGTAGTAACATGTATGTGCAGGTATAATACCAATGGAGCACAGATGACCTGAGGTGGCCAAGGTAGCAGGATAGATTGTAGCATTTGAACAATATGCAGGTATGTGTGTGTTAGGTTGGTGTGTGTTTCATATTGTGTGAGAGTGGTCATTATGTATGCATGTTGAGGTTTGACCTGGTGGCCATTGCCCACTACTGCCGATGAAAGGGCCAAGTCTTTACAACTGCAGTGCCAAACACAATGCTCCCCAGTATAACACATTGTAGCAGTAAGCCATTGTAAATGTATGGTGGTAATATGTATCACCATCTGAAAGATGGACATGGCATGACTGTTGGGCTAGATATACAAGCAGTACACAGGGAAAAGTACTCCAGACATACAGTGTATAATGTGTAACCATGAAATGGACACACCCTTAGAATTGTACATACAGGTATGCATCACATTATCTGGGCTTGTAGTAGGGAATACCGATGTTGTCTGGCCGAACACTTGCAAATCACAAAGGTGATAGGACTGATGTATTGAGAAACAGCTGATGTCCCTGCACAAGCCAGTATAACTGGAATGCCCCATGCATATCTGTGAGTCAGATGCAAGTAGTGTCCATAGCACACCTGCACCCAGCTCACCCAACCACCACCCACAGGTACCTCTCCAGTCTTATCCCTGCTGTTAGGAATGGGTACAATATGATCCCCACCTGTGTATGGCAATAGCAAAAGAATGCAGCATGCAGTGCAGGTGTCCTATGCAGGTGTGTCCCTAGCTGTAAGCAGCACCCTACCAGCATCCACACCACCTGATCAATACTAATAGAAAGTATTGGCATGAACACCTAGCATGCCTACCCTGTCACCCCAGGGGAATATACTGTATGGCAGCCTGGTACTGTAGGACTGACAGAATGCAACAGCCCACTACAGCTGGCCTGCATTGCCATTAAATGGCCTACAGGCCTCTGCCAAAGGCCTGTGTCTCATCCATACTGCCAGTGTATGTTATGTCATGGACACCCAAATAACAACATAACACACTCCACATAACCCATATGCAAGGCCATGAGGACAAACCACAGTAACATGTCCACCATGTCCCACTGCATGAACTGTGGACCAACACCAAAACACAGTTGTGATGAGGTGATAACTATAGGGAAAGTATCAAAGAATGTTTGCATAATGTATGGAAGAGGATAGAATAATAGAGGGGGAGGGTCGGAGCATGGGCAGCATAGAATGTGCAAAGTCCGAAACACAGCCGTGTGCACATACTATCCCTGGCTGCAAACAGAAAAATAGGTGGCTACAAACCTGCCCATTCACCACAATAGGGGTAATGTTCTGACTTATGACCCCTGCCTCTGGGTAACCTGTGTGAATCTGTACAGCTGTGAGGTATTGCCACAGCAAGATGAGGCCATACTGTCACGTTGATGGATGTACAAGTATGGGATCCTGTGCCATCACTGTACCGAGGTGCTGAACTGGTTACACAGACCCAGCAGCAAGTGTCTGCAGCTTCCCCTCCAGAATGGCATAACTTTCCAGGAATATGTAGACGTTTGACCACAATACTGGACACAGCTGTATTCACCCTGTGTTCCCCAGGACATCACTGCGAGCAAAAATGTCTACCTGACAGTACTTGAGGACATAAAACATCACAGTGTATAACAATACACATGTCTGAATATCTCCGCTAACACCAGTACCATGTAGCAGAAGCAGCACAGACACAATCACCTACAATACCCACTATCCCTTGCATAGTTTGACCCCATATTGCCAACCAATCTACAGATATCCTGCAGAAACAGTTTGCTAGCTGTAGGTGTAGAACACAAAGGTCTGCACTGGAGTACAATCTACCTGGAATGGATCCAAACATTAAATATAGAAGGGCATACTGGGTATGCTCACACACTTAGAGAAATGAAGGCAATGTCAGACAACAACATACTGAAAGGTCATACTGGGCATGCTCACACACTTAAACAAATGAAGCCCATGTCTGCCAACAACAGTGGACCATACATATCTGACAGTTGGAGATGTTAGTGCATACACTCCTCAGTATGCACCAGTCATGCTTTGCACACACATTGGATAGGAATACACACATATATCCAAGGGCAACACACTATAATATGCCAAAAGTACACATACATAGATGTGTGGAAGAGAATGACAGTGACAAAGAGCCTTCCATCATGAGGCCTGTCCCACCCAGTGCACAGCCAAATGGCTACAACCACATGATGTGTAAATGTCACTCACTGTAGAAATTAGCCACTGGTATTCCTCAGCATTAAAGACTCTGTGGTACTAGTGCTAGCTGTGCTACATGACTGTACAAGGCAGTAGTCATCTAGCGGCTGTATACACATACCTGCAGAATATAAACCTGTATGTGCCTGAGTGTGGTGTGTCTATCTCTAGATGAATGGGCTATGGCCCATGCACACACACTGCCCTTCCCATAGCCCTACTATGACAAGCCTGCTGATGTCAGTCACTGTGAAATATACTTTTGGGGAAGGAATAGCCCAGAAATCTCTGTGGTGTGTCTTATAACTGTGTAATGCTGTAGTGTGATAGGTTCATAGATTGGTACAAGGCTATCAGCCCTAGGGCCTATACAAGCCTAGCCATAACAATTCCCTGGCTATTTCTTCCCACACTATTTACTTCCCTGGACCCCTGTCTAGCAGGGTGACTGACGTGATCCCCGGGGTGAATTTCCTTTCTCCCATCCAATCGTCAAGGTTCCTTTTGAAGAGGACCAAAGAGGCACTCTGCTTGACATGTATAGGCAATCTATTCCAGAGTCTGGGGAGTCTCTGGGTCAGGAAGCTATCCCTCCAGCATGTTCTGTTTATTGTGATGACAAGGTTTAGATCCCTGGAGCGTGTGGCTCTGAGGGATTGGGATTTCTTTAAGTGTAGCATGTCCAACAGCTCTGGGTTTGACATGGCCTTGTATGTTAAGCAAAGATCGTCTCTGAGTAGATGATATGCTACAGAGTATAGCTGGAGTTTTTTAAGGTGGTCAGTGTAGGGCATCTGCTTTTAGGCCTGTGATTCTTTTAGTGAGGTATTGCTGTGGCCTTTCCATTTGTTGCAGATGTCTTGAGAGGTACATACCAAACGGGGCATTGTATTCTATAATGGGTCTAATGAGGGATGAGTACAGTGGGACAATGACCTCCTTTTTTCTGGATGAAAAGCCCTTAGTGATGAAGTGTGCCACATAGAAGGATTTCCTGACTGTTGTGGCGATGTGGTTATCGAAGGTGAGACCACTGTCCACCTGTGTCCCTAAGTCTCTTATCAAACTTTCTGTACTGCCACCTATATGGTAATTCACGGATACATGTTTTTTTCCCAAAGGGGATAGCTATATATTTCTTGGCATTGAGCTTGAGCGCATGGCTCTGGCACCAAGCATCTGTTTCTGTAAGGCCCTTTTGTAGAGTATCCACATCATTTGGGGATTCAATAATGACTCCCAGTTTGCAGTCATCTGCAAACTTTGTTATCCAGAGTCCCTTAGTGTTGGCCTGTACTTCAGAGAAGTAGATGCCAAACAAGAGCGGTCCCAGGACTGAACCCTGAGGTACTCCACTTGTCACTTGTCTGGAGCTGGATTTGGAGTCGGCTACTTTTACAGTGTGGGTTCTATCAGTAAGCCAGTTAGCAACGCATTGGGTGACGTAGGGATTAATGCCCAGCTTTGTAAGTTTATCTATGATTCCAGAGTGGGGGATGGTGTCAAAGGCCTTGGCAAGGTCTAGATAGGCTGTGTGGACCACCTTACCCTTATCCATGGCTCTGGAGTCTGATTTGAAGAAGTCAATCAAGTTCAGAAGACAAGATCGGCCCTTCATGAACCCAAACTGGGTGGGGTCCAGTGTTTGAAGGTTGCCAATGTCTTTGTTTATAAGTTCCATGATAATACGCTCCATGTCCTTGCAAATAAGGCTTGTCAGACTGATGGGACGGTAGTTTCTGGGATCCAAGGTGGATCCCCCCTTGTGGAGTGGGATAACTGTAGCTGTGCGCCACTCAGTGGGCACGAAACCTGAGGTGAGGCTATGATTAAACATGACACTTAGGTGAGGTGCCAGTTCATATTGTAGTTCATGTAGTACACAGCCCGGGATTTCATCTGGTCCCATGGATGCTGTATTCTTAGCTTTGCTTTGGAGAGTGCATTTTTTACCTGTGTGGCCATTATTACTGGAATTTGGCAATCTTCCGGTATTGAGATGGGCCATTTAGGGGGTGAGAGGGGGGTGAAGTTGGAACTGAATCAATATTGGCAATATCCTTGGGATCAGTATATTTAATGCCATTCTGTTTTAGCTCAGAGCAGATCTGAGCATTGCCATTTAGATTCTTGACATAGTTATAGAATGCCTTGTTGTCTTTGGAATCTTTGGCAATTTTATTTTCGTAACTAGCTTTGGAGGATTTTATGAGGGATCTCAGTTTCTTACTGAGGCTGGTAAGGAAGTTTTTTGCATCCTGGGATATTCCTCTTTTTTGCAACAGTTTCTTCCTTTTGTTGTAAAATTTGTTTATGGCAGGGGACCACCAGATTGGCTTCTTTTTTTTGGATGAGAGCATCTTCGTTCTATTTGGGATGGCACGATTTATGCATGAGTGGATGTGCTCGTACAGTGCCTTAGTGTAGGATTCAGCAGTTGAACTTTCAGCTCCCGTCTGCATGGGTGTCATGAAATTTGTCACTTCTGACTTGAGTAGCATGAAGTTGGCTTTGGAGAAGTTTTTTATGGAGGTTTCCTTACTGGGGGGGGGGGTGGGATGTGGATGTTAAGGGTGATTAGCTTATGGTCAGACGTGACTAACGAGGGGTTGACCATAGGTGTGGAGCATCAATTTCCCATGTTGGTAATGACCAGGTCTAGGATATTGGAGCCCCTGGTGGGACTATGGATTAGTTGATCCAGGGTGTTGGAATTTATGAATTCCAAGAACCGTTGGGCAAAGGTGTTGGTACATGAGTAGCTTTCCCAGTTAATGGCAGGGTAGTTAAAATCACCCAGTATTAGGGTGTTTGGTTCTATCAATATTTTCCAGTATGTTTAGAAAGGTGTAGTGAGAATCTTGGGGTATAGTGGATAAACTAGTTATGTAGGCATTCTAATCCTAGCCATGGCAATTGTGTGTGTATCTATGTCTGTGTAGGGAGCAATGCTTTTTAGGCAAGTCACACTCACTACATTTCAAATGCCCTACTTTGGCAAGCCTGCTGATGTCATTTACTTTGAAATAGACCTTTGGGAAAGAAGTAGCACAGTAATCTCTGTGGCGCGTCCTATAACTGCTTAATGCTATAGTGTGCTAAACTAGGTAGGTAGAAGTTCTAATCCCAAACATGGCAACTGTGTGTGGTTGTGTTTGTGTGCCCTTGTCTGTGGAGGGAGCAATGCTTTTAGGCTAGTCACACTCACTACAATTCAAATGCCCTACTTTGGCAAGCCTGCTGATGTCATTCACTTTGAAATACACCTTTGGGAAAGAAGTAGCCCAGTAATCTTTGTGGTGCATGCTATAACTGTAATGCTGTAGTGTAATAAACTAGTTTTGTAGGAGTTCTAATCCCAGACATAGCAACTGTGTGTGTCTCTGTCTGTGTAGGGAGCAATGCTTTTTAGGCTAGTCATACTTGCTACAATTCAAATGCCCTACTTTGGCAAACCTGCTGATGTCATTCACTTTGAAATACACCTTTGGGGAAGGAGTAGTCTGTTAATCTCTGTGGTGCACCCTATAACAGTGTAATGCTGTAGTGAGATGCAGGGGTTCTATTCCCAGACATGGCAAATGTGGATCTTTTTGTGTGTGTTTGTTTGTCTGTGTAGGGTGCAATGCTTTTGAGGTAATTCACAGTCACTACAACCTTCATTGACCTACTTTTGGCAAGCCTACTGATGTCATTCCCAGTTAAATACACCTTTGGGGAAGGAGTACTCCAGTAATTTCCATGCTGCATCCTATAACAGTGTAATGCTGTAGTGTGATATAGTAGTTTGCTAGAGGTTCTATTCCCAGACATGGCAAGTGTGTCTGTTTGTCTGTGTAGGGTGCAATGCTTTTGAGGCCATTCACAGTCACCACAACCTCCATTGGCCTTCTTTGGCAAGCCTGCTGATGTCATTCCCAGTGAAATACAGCTTTGGGGAAGGAGTAGTCCAGTAATCTTCGTGGTTCGTCCTATAACTGTGTAATGCTGTAGTGTGATAGACTAGTTAGGTAGGAGTCCTAATCCCAGACATGGCAAGGGTGTGTGTGTGTGTGTGTGTGTGTGTGTGTGTGTGTGTGTGTGTGTGTGTGTGTGTGTGTGTGTGTGTGTGTTTGTCGGTCGTATCCTGTGTGGAGGTGGCTGTGAGTGTGTAACAACTGGACTCATTGTAGAGTGGGGTTTGCAAATTTCTTATATGGTGGCCCTATTATATGTCACAATGTCCACCTTACAAAGATAACAAATGTCAAATAGCTGAGAGGCTAGGGTGCCAATCCATACCCCTACATGTGACATCAAGGCCTGGTGAACAAAGTAAGCAACCCTTGTATTACCCAGGAACACTATCAACCCATGTCTCATACACAAACACACTCGCCTAGGCAACAACCGCTATGTTGGTAGCACCCTGCATATTGCCCACAGATAGTAACTATGATGTGATTGCAGTGGACTACAGAGGGCATGGCATCCTGTCCACTGGTACAATAGGCATGTAATTGCAGACAATGCACCTTTACTATGTTCCCCACTGGACGCCTGCAACAACTGGGTGCCATCAAATGTGACCCACAAATGATATACTATGCCTTAGGCACATGCTCTGTATGGACAGATGCCAGTGACACCAGGGAATACCTGTATCATGCTACCAATGTAGGTGCAGGGTCAACCTGGTGTCCATTACCAGTTCCCGCCACATGAGGCTAGGACTGGCACATCTGATGATAGCAATCTGTGTACATAACATGGGCCAGACACCCCAAGTACAGTTCCACATGTCACTGTACATGCATGTGGGACTTGTGTACATCCCAGACACTGTCCATGTCATGGACTATAGAACACATACATGGCAGGTATTGCACAGCACTGGCCACACACAATAGTAACCTAGGTGACTGGGTGGTGAATATAATACCCACCTGTGTGGGCCAATCCAGACACTACACCCCTGAGCCACACTGCAGACCATTGTCATGTGACCTGATGCCAAGGTATACCCTTTACCTAGCATTGTATAGCCTTCTGGCACAGTCAACCACTACACACCCATGAAGCAATGCACCCATGCATGTCAGTACTGCCACCCTGTGTCTGTGTGTGTATGATGTATGATGCTTTTTGATCACATGCACACTCACTATAACTCCCATTGGCCTACTGAAGCATGCTGTCTGATGTCGGACACCTTCACATACCCTTTGCCCATATAACCTTTGGATATCCCCTGTGGTGCATGTGTTACCTGCGCATTACTGTATTGTGGCAAACTAACTAGTTAGGAATTCTATTCCTGACCCTGCCAAGTGTATCTATGTGTGTGAGTCCCTGAGAGAGTGTGGCTGTGTTGACGCTGACACCTGTTCATGTGGATAGGAATGTGTTCTACACCTACCATATCGCTACTACATCACTGTTGCAGATGTCACTCACCATCACATATACCTTTGGACAGCTCCCCAACATGTAAGCTATGTGGTGCATGCAATTACTGCATAGACATGTGATAGCAATACATAGTCAGTCAGGGGTTTGAAACCTCGTACTGGTATGTGTGTGACACAAAACATGCTTAAGTTTTACTCTCCCACCCCCTCCCTGACTTACTGCGTCTCTGTCTGTCTCTCTCACTCCCTTTCTGGTGGATGTGGAGAAGTATACCCGCTTTGCTTAGGCAGCAGCTTGTGTTTTGTAAGTGATGCTCATGATCAGCTGATGGCCTCTGCATGAATTGCAGTTATCCTCTAGCTGATTGCATGTGGAACAGCTGTGATATCATTCCCATAGCCAATTGCATGGAAACACACTCCAATATCTAGGAACATCATGTTGGTGTTGGGCCTTCTTTTTCACTGTGAGCAGGACCTAGATGTGGTGTTTGGCAAACAGCATCACAGATGGTTTTGGGATTTACCTCTAACAATGTACACTGTGGAAACAAACCAACAGACAGGAGGGGGATGTGACAGACATGACTACAGAATATAAGTGTTGCTATTCTGCATCTGGAGTAATGTTGGTTTAACAAGGTATGTGTGAATATGGCTGGTCTACATGTTTTAATACCTGTCATGACAGTGTTATGTTTTTGAGGAAACTCCCATCTGTAGGGTCATCTGCAGACAGGGTAGTGTGTGGAGCCTTTTGTTTCTTGTGTTACTCACAGAACACCTATCTAAGAATTGCAGAAGCATAGTGTGAGTATTGTAGTCAATACATGGTGACAGCCATCAGAGTTACTGACTTCATATCCCTCATAGGACATATGTCACAACAAACCCTGGTATGACAGTAAATATATGAGGTTATCACAGCAACATGCCAATATTGGGGCAGTGTTCATAGCTCCAGCCACAAGTCTGTCAACCTTTGTACATATGTCATGCAGTAAGAGGTGCATATGTTCTGTACACCATTATTTATTGACATCATACCTGATAACAAGCCAGTCAGATATCAGACTGCTAGACATGTTATGTATAGTAAGAGTTGTTTCTGAGGACATAACTTGGGCATTCTGTGGTTGTGTGTACAGTACTGGGGTCTGTGTACTTAGGGTGATTGTCGACAGTATGTGTATTGCGCATACGTACCCTGGGCTGTTCTTGGTCCTGTTCATTCTGATGCTACATGATGCTCCAGTTTATGGTACCCTACTGGCTCACATGTCAGTAGGGCCAGACACACACATGTCCCATACCACAGACAGCCATCGGACCACACTGTGTCATGACCCAGTGTATGTAGAGTTAGTGTGTGAGTGGCACATATGAGGATGGTGCTTGTCAGAGAGTCCATATAGTGTCATATTAAGCTTGTGTCCCATATGTAGCTGTGGCTGTGTTTACATTGGTTGTGGGTATGCATTTTCTCACATGTGTCTGTTACTCTGTGATGTGGCATGCGTGTAGAGCCTGCTATAATCACAGGTACATATGTATTCCACCACATAAAATGTAGTCCAATATTGTGGTAGTCTGCCTGTAGTTTGCACAGTGCTTTGTGACATGCCTAGCAGCCTAGTGTAATTACCCAGTGTGCTGTTATGTCCAGTTATTTGCAAGACAAACTGCTGTCAGGCCACCATAACTTTTGTGTATTTCTGACAAAGCAATGGGCTTCTGTACAGATGTATGTCACTAACTACTGGGTAGTATGTGGCCATGTGACCTCTGCACCACCAGGTATTATGCGTCAGGACAGACTGGCGTGTGTGCATGCATAAACTGTGTGGGCATATGTAGTTCAGTATTTACGTGATATATCCATGTACATGGCTATTAACATTCACATTGGGAGGCGTGGTCCACATGTCTCACACGAAGGGGATATGTGTACACCTCTGGACTGACCACAGAGTGCCAGACTGTCCACATATATTGGTCATATCTCTGCTGTAGTCCACAGGATTATTACTGTGCTAGCAGTGGTACTGTACTATGATATCCTTAGGATGTCTGTCAGTAGCCAATGGTGCACATGTCAAAAGCAGATGTGACCTCCCACACACAACATGTCTGTTAAGACAACCCCTATTACAGTAACAACAGTCTAGATATATATATATATATATATATATATATATATATATATACATATATATATATATATATATATATATATATATATATATATACCTGCAATATATACATGACATCCCCTTGCACTAAGAGATTGGGACTATTGGTGCTGAGGTAGAACTCTACTCCATGTTCTGTGCATATGGTAAACATATATATATATATATATATATATATATATATATATATATATATATATATATACATATCTACATACATATATGTATATATATATATATATATATATATATATATATATATATATATATATACATACATATAAACACTCATATACATACACACAGCAATATACGTCTACAAATATACAGATATATAGATACATATGCACACATAGTTATGGATATCTACATATATATCGACATAAATAGGTATATCTGAATAGATATGTATGCACATATAGTTATAGATATCTACATATATATCAACATAAATAGGTATATCTGTACACATAGGATGTGCATACATATACACTTAAAGAAATCCCAATCCCTCAGAGCCACACGCTCCAGGGATCTAAACCTTGTCATCACAATAAATAAAACATGCTGGAGGGATAGGTTCCTGACCCAGAGACTCCCCAGACTCTGGAATAGACTGCCCATACATGTAAAGCAGAGTGCCTCTTTGGCCCTCTTTAAAAGGAACCTTGACGAGTGTATGGGAGAAAGGAAATTCACCCCAGGGATCACGTCCATCACCCTACTAGACAGGGGTCCAGAGAAGTAAATAGCGTGGGAAGAAATAGCCAGGGAATTGTTATGGCTAGGCTTGTTTAGGCCCTAGAGCTGATAGCCTAATACCAACCTATGAACCTTTGAACATATATATATATATATATATATATATATATATATATATACACACACACACACACACATATATATATATATATATATATATATATATATGTGTGTGTGTGTATATACAAAGATATCTACAAATGGCCACATATATGATGCACTATACAGATGTCTAGACAGACATATGTATGAATATACATGTGTATGTACATGTAGACATATATCATCATATGTGTATGTATATATCCATATTTCTGTCATATGTAAACATTATGGTTGTGTATGCCTTCTCAGATGTATCTCACCATATGTATCTGATATGTGTACATTTTGATATAACAACATATGTGATGCAACAGTAATATCAATAACAAGTACTACATAATTGTGGAAGTCAAAGGAATTGTTCAATACTAATCAATATGTGTAGTGACAGATATATTGGAAAAACAACTGTCTTCACAGTGATTATGGCGTAGTGGTTAAATGTTGTGACTATAGTGTGCAGGGTCCTGGGTTCAAGACCTACAAGGGCTGTGTATTTTGTTGCTGGGCAGAACAAGGGCTGTTGGATACAAAGTTGTTAAGGTGGTTTTAAGCAGCTTTAAGTGCTTTGCGCAGGTTTGCCACAAAGCTAAGGTTAACCATACGGGTGCTTACACCATATAGGCTTCACTTTCCAGTGCGCAAATCAGCTTAGCTGTTATAGTGCAGCAATGCTGACACCTGCTAAGCATGGCTTAGCCCTGGTAACTAGTGCTCACCACCCAGTCTGATAACATAGCAGGGTAATGACATCTGTAATAAGTATATATAATGCCATGTACAGTACATGCATCTATGTGCTGTCATTACAGTAGCAAGGGATGTGAGTGTCATGTCTGGGACACACATATATAAGATGTGTACAGCACTGTTATCCATGTGAATGTGTTAAATACAGGGGTAGTAACCCAGGGTATGTGCTGTCACACTGGCATGTAGTGTATCATGGTGGTACTACTGTTGACAGTGCTTTCCCAAGCAAGAGTAGAGTGCTAAATGTAGTACTGACAACAAGCACACCTGTAGGCATAGCTGAACTCTGAGGCATCACTGTCATATTCCTGGTGTGAGAGCTGTGTCACAGTATATATATCCCCTACTGGATAATGATCTGACATGTGGAATGTAACTGTAGACTACCCTTCTGTGTAGCACATGTCAGTGAGGGCTTCCAACATGTAGTAATGGCATACATATTGTTGTCAAGCATCTATCTGTCAACACATTCATCCTACTGCATAGCTACTTGCCAAGATGATGTCTGTCAGTCCCTGTACAGATGTGCAGATGGCAGGTATCCAGCTTGGATATGTACAGGCAACCTATGCTTGATTGACACTGACATGTCTGCCCAGCTGTGTAATAACTGGCACATATAGGAGACAACATCATGTATGCACCACATGCCATGGATACCTCCACTACACTACCATAGTCAACAGAACATGCTTGGGTACAGGTCTCCATCACAGACACTAACCATGTGTTGTAATACATATTGCATACATGTCAACTGGATCACTTCAGTGGCCATTTGCAGGAGGCACCCAGAGGATTGGCTGATGTATGTCACTCTCACCCTGTGGGTCACCACAGTGGTGTCTGTCGATAGATTGCCTGCTGGCACATGGCAGGTGGCATGATACCACTGTACACACATCCCCTACACAACCCATCTCTCCATGGACAATAGCCAGGTACACAGCTATGACCACCTGCAGCGATGCACCCCAGTACTGACACATATGTATGTTTGCATTACTGAGGATAGCAGTGTCTGTGTGTTAGTACACCTGTAGTTGGGAATTCCATGAGGGCCTTCACAACCACCACAACACCATTTGTCATCATCAGATGTGGCTGATGCTGTATCGGACATTACATGTACGCTGTTACACTCCTCTTCCTAATGGCTACATGGGCCTTGCAGTACCTGCACAACAGTGTTGTACAAATGGGTCAATAGGCATGGGATACCCACTGAGTTCTGGCAAATGTGTGTATGTGTGCATGTCTGTATGGGTACAGCATTCCAAGGCCACATACTCCTATTACAATACACATTGCCACACAGTAGTACAGATAGTGTTGTTGCTGCCCATAGGTGAGGCATGACAATGCAACACCCTACTATGCCTGTGGCATATGCATTAAATGCATATTCCTGTAGTACCACTGTTGGGATATACAATGGGTTGTATTGCAGTTGTGGGCAATGTGTGACAGTGGGTATGTCAGAGTGTCATCATGGGTTCCAGTGAGTATAATATCCACTGTGGGATGTGGGTGCTGTGTACACTGTCATTACACCATGGTACACCCGGTATATGTTCCATGTACCACTTTATGGTGACGACTGTCACCATCAACCATACAGGTAACTGATACCACAATCCAGGCCAGTTATGCATGTGCTGTGTGCAGCCTACCTGTAACACATTGGACACATGGACAAGTTAGTTAGCACCAATAGGCCCAGGTTTTTCAGATGTGTGTCCACCTGTTATGTGTCTGTTAATGTGTATATGATGGTATGTCACAATATGTATTGTCCATGTACAACCATTACATCCCCCATTACCATACTGTACATGTCTGGGGATGTTCTGCATGTAACCTGGAACACACCTCACCCTAAATGCTATGTCGTGAGTGGAATGAAAGACACACAGTTCAGTAGCACTACATACCTAGATAGGGGTCTGGTCCCAGTGTTGCCAAGTAAGAGTGTGCATGTATGTGGATTGGCCTACATCAGCTTGCTGATTATACATGTTCCTGTGGGTCACCTGTCCATGTGGCACAGGCAATAACTGTTATACAAACCTGTGACGTGTTCAACTGTACCCCGGATATGTCACAGCCATGGTGTCACCACAGTGCCATCCCCCTTGTGGAATATGACTGCAGACCATCCTCCTGCTGCCACATGTACACCTACAACACAAATGGATAACATTATGGAGACCACAATCACCAAGTGTTACTAACACCTATAATGCATCATTGCTGGATGGCTACACTACCTGACATGGATGCATTAAACATTACTCCTGACAACATGTTACACTGCAGTACATTGGTACACTGTAGTACAGTCACTGTGTGCATCAGAACCATATTAGTCTGTCCCTGCATTGATGTTATGGATGACAGGGATGAGGTAGATGTATCATCATATGCACAGGGTGTGTTGGTTTGCCAGAGGCTGAGGGTGGGCCATACATTTGACACCATGTGTGTGGGTGAAGGGTGTAATTAGTTGAACTGGGTGTGGTGATGTGATGTGTGTAGGTATGGGGTTGCCCTAGGTGTGTTCCTATAGTGTGTGGGTATGCATGCACGCAGTTTTGCCATGTGGCTGTCCTATACAGGTGTTTTTGGATAGCTGCAGACCATAGCTGGCAGGGTGTGCAGTTCACTGCCTCTGGCCATGGACATGCGGACTGTGCCTGCCAGACGTTCCATGGGCATGTCCAGGTACAGACCTCAATGTGCTACTCTCCCCTGATGATGACAGATGTCTGCTGTAACCAGGTCCCTCCTGGGACTGGCCAGGACCATGTGCTCATGGCCTGCTGCTGTGTGGTGTGGATAGTGACTCTGCAGTGCTGGGGCTGGTGCTGCCACTACGGGAGCGCCTTGGTGTCCTAGCACATTCACATTGACCGGCAGCTGTTGGTGTTGCTGGCCTACATCCACACGACCGTTGCCACACTCCCAACACATGTTCAAGCACAGACAAACCATGGCCTGTGAGGCCCACCATCTCACCAGACCATCTTACCATGACCTCAGTATGAGCATGGAGGACACCAGACAGTTCATGGAAGTTGCTGCTTGCAGATGTGAGAGCAGCTCTCTGCAGCCTCAGGCCCTGTCTGGTGTACATTTCCATACATGCCTGAAACCCATGACAGCCTGAAACATGCGCCTGGTGGTACCAGTTGTGGCACTTCTTCCAGGGGGATGAGGACCAGCGGCCCTACTACGAGTATGAGTGGTGCAAAGCTGAACATCCAGCTATGCCTGCTGTGACCAAACACAGTAGGCATGGATACCACACTCTCCTGTGCACTGCCACCAACCGCCAACTGTCCCTCTGCTATGGCCACTGGTGATGGGGTATGTATAGGCACTGAAACTGTGTGTGAGGTTGGGATGGCTAAGAGGGGGATGTCAAATGATGGCACAGTTTTGGCCCCTGACAACCCCACCTGTGCCTCAACAGTACTATCATCATCTTCAGTGTTTGTATGGACACCAACATTAGATTGCATGCAGCAGGGACCCTGACCCACCTTGCCACTTGTGGGGAAAACAAGAAATGCACTTTAAGACCTGTACAGCATTGCATAACAGTACACACTTATACACACACACACACACACACACACACACACACACACACACACACACACACACACACACACACACACACACACACACACACACACACACACACACACACACACACACACACACTCCACCTTAATACCTACCCATCTGTGATTTTACAGACAGTCCCACGTTTATTCCCATAAGTTCCCCATCCTGCATCACACCTGGTAACATACACTCATTAATACCACTCATTAACGTATCATTCCTCTAAATGCATAGATAAGTGATCACAACACAAGACCTGTTACTCCATTACCTCCTTGACCTGAGTTGAGTAGGTTTTACATGGCCTAACTGCTGTCATTCAGTGTTCACCCTGTGCATGTCCAGATGCCGTGAGAATGACCCCTATATGTGAGGGGCTACTACATTCACTCCATAATGTCACACACTGGAGTGTCATGTGTAAGCATTGCTCAGTACATGCCAGATATGCTGCTCAATCAACCTATCATGTGACAACTGTAATATATGGCTACACTCCCTGGTGTTGTCTAGTAATTCCCCAATGCATCTGTAATGCTGAATACGTGGGCTGTCATTCACCTCTCTGCTGAATGCGATATTAAGGTTATACCTAGTGTCTACTTTCCCTCCCAATGCATGTTCCATGCTACAGACCTTATTATACTATCAGCTGCCCTGTAATTAAATATCAGATAAGTATCTCTGGTGTGTCATGTGTCAGTCCATGTCCATGTACTGCATGATCCCAAAGGGAAGTACTGCTGTATGACCAACCCCACAATCACACATGTGCATACATGAACACCCACACAAACACACACACATGCACACACACATCCTACATGCATCAACCTCCCTCCACTCCACCAGATTGAACCTACAGACAAAATAACCACACACACACACACACACACACACACACACACACACACACACACACACACACACATACAGGTGAGGTTGCACAGAGATAGTACACACAGTCCTCCCATTACCCATCTGTCAACATACATAACATATGGTACACAACAGCATGCAGCACAACCATAGTCAATCCATGCTAGCAACAGTATACATGTGTGTGATGCATGGGCTGTGTTAGTAGGTGATGCCCCTTCCGCTGGAAAACACTGCACCCATGTACACAATATTGCTGTGCACCTGTTCTGCAACCTGCCATGTACTGTGCACCAAACCTTACAGGTGTATAACCCATTGCTGAATGTGTAGTACTGTGTCAGTTATGTCTGCTCTAATGCTCACAGCCCCTATGTTTTTCAACGACACATCCTGGGATGATATGTGGACAGATATCATTTGTGAATGCCTGATGTCTGGTTTACAGATCTCAGCATCAGCGGACCATGTATGACCAATCCAATACTATTACACTGGCAACCATCAGACCATACCGTGGCTATGGGGAGTGTACACACCCTTATTGATATGACACACCCTTCCTTGATCTGCCATGGGATGACATCATCACATATATTAACAGTACATGACCCTGATATGTGACATATGTCCTGTACATTCACATGCAGTGTCTATGAAATGTGATAGGTGTGCGGATGCTGACTGCAATGAATACACTCCATGTGTGCATATGCATGCACTCCCTTATCATGATGGCTTGTTGTACCTATTGTTATGTGTACTACAGCAGCCACTATTCCTGGCAGGGGTATACTAGCATGAGTCTGCCCTACACATGTCCTCCAACTCTCCACGATTGCAAGGTCTACTCATGTGCACATCCCTTGGTGTTCACACACTGCCGTCACTATTGCTGTGGGGGTAGGGTTATGTCTGCCACAGTAACTGAACCTGACTGTGTGCAGATACAGCCATTCTTAGCATCCTTAGGATCCCTGCTGCAGTGCACTGGTGTGTCATGCTGACACACCCTTCTCACCTTCAGCCTTTTTGCAGATGCTTGACAAGTATGGCCTACACATGTGTGTCAATTTGCAGTGTCCCATACACTGAACACCACATGTTACAGCTTAGTCTCAGCCAATAATATGGACCACAGTTATATGTTATGCCATAGTGTAGATCTGTAACAGTTGCCATTGTAATACTGGTATATACCATTGTAATACTGGTATATACACTGTTGTTGCACTGAATAAGGGTGATGTTTCACACATGTCCCTACTTGTAGGCCATGTGTCCCACCATTATGTTAATCCCTGTGGGCACATTTCACAATGACAGGATGTTAGTTATCTTGCAGGTGTGTGACATACCCTTCCGATACTCCATCATGGTCACCACTGTGATGCAATGCATTTAACAGCAACAATACGTGAACATATACAGCATGCATTATGGGTAGGTGTGTTAGATATGTGCATGGAATATACTACAGCCATTACATGCCCTGTGTATTGGCAAGCATCAACATAAACCATACTCACCAGCTACATTGGTGGACCTACATAAGAGTGTGAGAGATGCAATGTCAGTGGCCACAGCTGTGGCATTGCTACAGGGTAGGTGCAGCATTACAGTACATCAACAGCACAAGTCCACGATACTACCACTTATACACATCTCTTTATTACTACTATGCAGCAACAAACTATATATATATATATATATATATATATATATATATATATATATATATATAAAACATGTCAGATATCCATGATCTAACTGTACAGATGTGGATACATACGCAACAATGGTCTATTGATGTGCCTTACCTGCATGCTCCTCAGCCAGTGTGTGGGTAGCACCCACCTCCACACCACCTCCACAATGGTGTCTGCCAGTTGTTGGGTATGAGGATGGGCAAGTGCCACGAGGGTGGCAAGGAGCTCCTCAACATGTGTCATGGGGGATGGATGGCATGACCCCCCCCGTTGCAAGGTGATCCCCCTAGACTGCAGTAGCACACTGACGGGCATTGCAAAGCAGGTCAGAACAATGATGCTGGACCTGCTTATAACTGCGGTTATGCAGGCCAACATCATTGACCCTGTGGACTAGATTGTTCCACAGGGTGGTCCACTACTGCTGCTCATGGGCAGCCCTGCCAAACAGGACAGGGTAGTGCTGGATAAGGTAGTTCAGCACAATGTCGTTTCTGCCACTGAATACCCAGGTAGGCGGCCATGGGACATCTTGCCTGAAAGACATAAGGATGGAAACAGGTCTAAGCAACTCATACAGCAAGGTTACCATAGTTCTTAATGCACATCTCTATCACCACCCCACCATATCAGCGACAATAAACTGTTCACACAACTCAAAAGGTATGGCTACAGCTTACCTACCAGTGGGACATATATTGTATTGTACCACACTTTGTACTATGTGTTTGTAGCCATGTTCCCTGTGTGGACACTTTCATTGCTGGCGTGTTACGGACTATTCACCTGCATGCTATTGTCAGGGCCACTGTGGTTCCATATATGCATGTGGTATGCTTGCTATGTGATTGCTGCACATCTGACATCCTGTGTTATTGGGGATATCTATGCATGCTGTTGGACATGTTCCAGGATTGTATAGACTATTACTACCCACATATGTTCTATAACAGTGACACAATAGCATGTTTAGGGAATATTTGCCAGCAGAACAACCTCTCCAACCTTATCTGGCCATGTTACCAGGCCACATCACATGTCGGACTCACCCTGGGACTGCCTCATCTACTGGCCCAGCACTACCTTCAGGTGGAACCACCTCAGGGGATGTTGTCCCCCTTGGGGACACACACAGACATGATCCTGTCACCCGAGGTCAGGTCCAGGGTCTGTTCCATAGGGGGCTCCACAGACACTTGTGGGATGTGCTACATCACCTTGAGGCACCCAATACACATTCACAGGGTCCACACGCTCGTCCTGCTCAGCCTCCAAGCCAGGTACCTTCAGGGACTTGGACTGCTGTTGTTAGTAGCAATGGGTGGGAGGCTCATTCCCAGTGTTTCCATATGGGGGCCCATGGGGCTTCCACATCACAGACCACACACACCATCCAGGTGTTTACCCACCACATGTGTCATATACCACCCCTGTAGGCTGTCCTCTATATCTACCAACCTGGACCACCTCCAGAAATATACCTGCAATCCTTCCCCATATTCCCATTCCCTACTTCACAGACAAGGGCAATGTGGTCCCAATAAGGGGTTCACATGTGACATACCCATCCATATTGCACACACTTACAGCTGTATATATCAGTGTGTATTGCTATGTGTGCTGCTACCTCACACATAGCATGCAGCACTGTGGTGGTAATATGGGGTACATTCAGACATCAGTTCCACAATCTCTAACTCTCCTTCCTGCACAGCTGCACTGTTCTGCCTTGCTACAACATAGACAGGTGCCACAAATGGACACAGCCTAACATTAGGGGGCTATATATAGGGCCAGATTGCAGGTAACCCTATTGCACACCTATGGCATTTCAGCATACTACAATACATGTTAACCTAAGTGTTCTGCAAGTGGTGAGTTCTGGAACCCATGTGTCCATCATTATGGCATTACTTCCAACACCAGCTATTGGCCAGAGTAATATACATCCCTTCCATTACATAACACACAATATATTGGCTTACATCTTGTCAGCCAGTGCTGCTCTACACAGTTGATGGGTATGGCCCACTACCCACAGGGACAGACTCTAATGTCCATAATATTTGTTCAGCTGAAGATCATTTCAACAGCAACACCTGATGGCACATGTATATCATTCCACATCATCTACCCCAGTATTATGGACCAGTTACTACAGTCAATTGCATGCATATATACTTCACATACCTGTTGTGGGGATGAGGTCTGTTGTGGATAGTGTCCTTGTATGAGTTTTTTTTTCTCTCCTTAGCTATGGCCTTAGCCTGCTTCCTTTGTTTTCTTTTTTGGTGTGGTTGTGGTTCTGGATCTGTCTTGTTTTCTCTTTCTCTTTCTCTCTCTCCAGTAAATGGATTGAGCTGCTTGGAATAGATTGCAGCATGGCTTTTGTGGGTGATGCACATGATCAGGTGATGGCCTCTGCACCAATCAGTGTCCTCCACTTGCTACTTGTATGCAGCATGCTGTTTAGTACTTCCAATTACCACTGTCATGGCAACCCACTACTATAAATCCCTACATCATGTGGGCGTGGTCCCTTTACTTTTCCTGTATGGTGGACATCCTTCCTGTGTGTGGGCAGCAGTGTTATAGACATCAAGTATCAATACCTCTTACAAGAGAACTTGCACACTCAGGCCAGCTACATATTTTTATGAGGTTCCAGAACTACAAACAGAGTGTGAGTACTGTTGTATGCATTATATAGCACCAGTATTACAGGGTTTATGTGTACATACTAGTTTAACATGGACTGCAGTTTGTCTGCATAGCTCTCACCTGTGTGCCTATCCACTTGATGGCCAAAGGTGTGCATGTTATGTTTTGCCTGTCCACCACACAGGTCTTGTGTCAGATATATCACTGGCTGTGTGTGTGTTGAGTGCTATCAGTACATGGCTACATCCATTTGTGTTTCTGGCATCATATTTCTGACTAAGGGTATGTTGCAGACTATCCTGTAACACCAGCAACTTGCTTAGTGTATGACAACACTATTTCACATATGGGCCTGTGTTCCAGCCTCTGTCCTCCACCTACATACCAGGTTTTGTCCATATGACATGCTGTCAGGGGTTGTTATTTAGTGGCCTGTGAGTATGTCATGCTGCCATTCCTGCCATCATTCCACTGCTGTTGTGGCCCCCACACATATTCTGTGGTTGGGACCATATATGTGTGGGCATCATCTGCATAATACATGTGTGCCCTTATGCAGTCCAGATGTCAGTGTATGTAACAGTGGTATATGTCCCTGTATGTCAGTCTATGGGGGGATGCACCATAACTAACCTAGGCTGTTACAACATGTGAGGGGTATCAGGGGTAAGCTGCCTTAAGGTATCTGGATGTACATTACCATAAAATTCACCTTGGGTAAATGCAAGCCTACTGCTTCCTGCCATACAGGCTGTTCTGTTTGTCAGTGTGATTGTGATGGTTTCAGTTATGCCTTGTTATGTAACAGATACATCCCATTGTGTCAACTGAGGTCTTTACCCTCTAGGGATTGTGTACAGAGTGTAGATAGAGGCTGCTGGACTATACATCTGCATTACTTACTGTTGATTGATTGTTATCCTGTGCCCCAGTCTGTCTTTACTGTTTTACTACTTGAAGGCCTTGGCCTGGACAGCAACATATGTAATGCTTTCTGGAATACTGTATTAATTTATCTGTTTGGCAGCTGTATTAGTCTGTTTGTATGTATTTCAGAGTCTAAACAGCTATATGATATGGCATATACAACTGTAATAGTACACAAATAAAGCTTTCTCATGTATGCAAACCTGTGTGTGGTGTTATATCCTTTGACCGCTCTGTGGGTATGTATTGCAGGCACAAATTGTCTTTTGTATGGGTGACTCATACAGTGTTCAGTTGGTAAGGTGGCAACTGTAGGCATACTGGCTGTTCCGTATAGTGTGCACCCTCTAAATATGTATCTTTCTATACAATGTCTGTGTGTGTGCATGTGTAGTTACATATACATCTATCTGCATATATGTGTATGTGTATATGTATCTTAGGAATGTTTATTGCTTCCACATTATACACTCCCTATGGTAGCCAGACTGTACTGCATGATATGTTATTGATACCATCCTGACATCATACAGGTGGGATGGATTACTGTTAACATCTTGTGCCCATGTTGTGTCAGGTCCTGGTTATGGGATTTGCAACAGTTGGTACTGTATTGCAGGGTAAACCTGTTTGGCTGTGTGGCGGGGATATCAATACGTACAAGATGTAGATTGCTTGGGCCCCCTCAACCCCATTAACAGTGCCTGTGGTCATTTATGTATTTGTTATGTTCTCTTTTATATCTATAGATATATATCTGTATATACATATATATATATATATATATATATATATATATATATATATATATGCTTACACACACATATATCTATCTATATATATATATTTATATATGCTTACACACACACATATATCTATCTATATATATATATCTATATATATATACATATATATATATATATATATATATATATATATATATATACATATATATATATATATATATATATATATATATATATATATATATATATATACACACATATATATATATATATATATATATATATATATATATATATATATATATATATATATATATATATAGATATGTATATGTATATATCTATTTAGATATAAATATATATATGCACACAAATACATCTACATGTATAAATCCATTTCCTGTACTATTGAATGACTGTGATGGATATGTTTCTGAAAACATCAGGGTTAAGTATATCTGAGGTAGCTTAGTGGTCAATCACTTTGGCTATGGTATGTAAGGTCCTGAGTCTGAGCCTTGCAAAGGCTGTTTATTTCGTTGCTGAGCAGAACAAGGGCCGTTGGATATAGAGTGATTAAGGCACTTTTAAGCAGTTGTAAGCGGGTTTGCGTGGGTTTGCATGGAGGTAAGCACTGCTAACGTCCGGTTACAGTTCTTTTACTCAGTTAGCTTCTAAATTGCTTAACCTGTGTAGGCATAGCTTACCCCTGCACAAACAGGCTTAAACATGCTTACTGCTGCTTAAAAGTACTTACTCCCACTTACTACCATGCTAATTTGTTTAAAAGAAATGAAAAAGGTTTGATAGGAAAGTGGTGAAAAAGGGGCACAAAGAGGGAAAGACAATAAGGAAAATAGCTAGGGATGTGCAGGAAGGGTGTAGTGAAGGTTCATAGCTGCCCATTTCTTTTATAGCAACAGCTGTGCATATACACTGAATTTGGAGATAGATTTGCACACTCATACCCCTGAGAGAAGGGTGAGGACAACAATAATATGTTGTTAAGCCAATTAGACCAGATTACGTGTCCAGTGGACACATGTGCAAAATGGACAGCTATGTATTGGGCGAAATTTTTTTTTGGGAACAGATTGCCCTTTTTTTTTTAGGTGAGAGTGAGATGTTGGGGAAGGAATAGTGGGTATATTTGGGGAGGTAGGTTGGATAGGTTAACAGACAAGACAAACAAGATGCATACAGGGGCTGTATATGACACATGTGAGGGGTAAACACCTTGATGGGGAGGGGTTTTGGGAAATCGGAAGCCCATGAGCCCCCTAGTGGAAACAATGGGACTGACATCCCTACCCATGGGCAGTCACCACTGCACCTTCACATCCCCGAATGTGGCTGTGCTGGGGGCTGAGTAAGAGAGTCAGGCTGACCCTCTAGTAGCATCACACAGCCCTCAAGCTAGTGTAGCAGATCTCCAAACTCCCCATGGAGCTTGTTACACACCACAACCTGTACCTGGTGATGGGTGACAGGTTCCTGTCCACACCTGCTCCCAGGGGGGCAAGCCCCATCCCCTGAGGCAGTTCCACTGGAAGGTGGTGCAGGACCAATGGACAAGGAGGTCCCCGGTTGGGCCCCAGATGTGCAAGTGCCCGGTGCCACGGCCAGCTGAGGTGGGACAGGTGGGCCGCTGGGACCCACATTCCCATACGTGCTATGGTGTTTAAGTTTTATCAACATATGTGGGTTAGTAATAGTCAACACATTCTAGGATTAGGTATAACAGCATGCATAGATATTCCCATTAACCCAAACACCAGATATGGAACAGTTGCATAGCAAACAGAACACATGCATTTATGGGACCACAGTGGTAATTACAACAGCATGCAGGTACATTGATAGCACCATGCCACCAGTGTGGGAGTATTTCAACATAGCACATGCATAGAAACAGATTTAAATAATTATCGAACAATAGGACATATGTCCCAACATTAGAGTTAAGTCAGTACATACCAATTGAGTTGGGTATTTAGTTTATTGTTGCAGATATGGCGGGGGGGGGTGTCAATTAACAACTAATAAATTCCCATAGTTCGCATTACTTTCCTAGTCAGTGCTGTTATGTATACCTTGCAAGTATTAGTACAGTACCCTATTGCCTTAGTTTGGACAATGGTATGGCTGTCGACAACTATATACACAGACTGGTTTTACCTGTAGTATACACCTCTTACCTCGTATACCTGTGGAGGAATTGTTTGTTAACACTGTTTCTACACATACTCGCAGATTCCAGGTTGATGTTTTGCATATAACTGTCCATCTCTTTTTGCACAGACTTTGGGCATGTCTTGACCACATGCAGGTGAACCGGGACATATTTTGACTATTGCCCTCTTAAACCTTTAGTGAATTGTATAATGACATGTTTGTTTTCAGTGACATTTTCCACATAAGTACAGGCCTGACAGTAAGTTATATGACATGAAATGCTGCCTACATGGCAGAGATTAGCACACTGATACACCAGGGGGACAGGGTGATAGCCGGCAGATATGGGCCAATTAACTGGACATTCTGGACATTTCTGTACACTTGTGGGGTATGAGTCTGCATGCAGCTTACTACCACTCCCAGGATTCGGACCACAGCTGTGTCTGCTAAAAATAAAACACTGTCCATCACAGTTATATGTGCTATATAGATATTGCTGTGTATCTCTTATCTGATTTCTGTCTATAATTCTCTTGTGGTTTTACATTCTGACCTTTATTAAAACACTCTTATACAGGATTTCCTAGACAGTTAGATTATGTAGCACAGTGTGGGTGACAGTGATGAGTAATACCTTATTATTCAGAGCAACTGCAACACTAGCAATGCCATACAATATCAGAGTAAACAGTACCAGTACAGGGTATCAATCTTTTATTTCTAGGCACAGTGTTCATACCTGACAGACCTGTGGGAGCAATGTTTGTTAGCACTACCTGAATGTTGCCACACAAATTATTAAATTCCACATTAGTATTATGCACATACATCTCACTCTGTTACTGTACACACTCTGGTCACAGCTTGACAACATGGGAGTGTACATGGGACATACTTGGCTTATTACTTTCATAACATTTTGAAGGGGGTTGCTAGAGTGACAGGTTTGTTCTTATAGATGTCTGACAATCAGTTGTATTTCTTGTTTGCTGCCTAAATGTCTGGGATTATCCCACTGATTTCCCAGGGGGACAGGATGACAGGCAGCAGATATGGGCCGATTTACTGGACATTCTGGACATATTGGTACAGTTGTGGGGTATGATTCTATTTGCAGCCTACTACCACTCCCAGGATTCGAACCATGGCTGTGTGTGCTAAAAATACAACAGTTGACGTCTCAGTTGAGTGTGCTATTTGGATTTTGTTGGCTGCCTTTTCAGTGTTTTCTGTCTATGTCTCTCTCTCAGTTGTACTATATGACGTCTTGGGATTACACCAGTCATATACAGACATTCCTACACATTTTATTTATGTAGCAGAGTGTGGGTAACAGTGCTTAATACAACAGTACTATTATGTGATTGCAAATCTACATTACCATATGATACCAGAGTAAACACATGCAGTCCAGCAGTTAGACCTTTGTTGTCAGGCTATTATACTTTCATTTACATGCAACCTATACGAGACTCTTCCTGCCATATTCTCTGGTGTATACAGTACATGTCTTAAGCAATACAGGTTTTATACAGGCAATTAACTTACTACTACTTTTAGATTTATTTCCTATGACAGTACATGCTCATAGGTTCATAGGTTCATAGGTTGGTACTAGGCTATCAGCCCTAGGGCCTATACAAGCCTAGCCATAACAATTCCCTGGCTATTTCTTCCCACATTATTTACTTTCCTGGACCCCTGTCTAGCAGGGCAACTGACATGATCCCTGGGGTGAATTTCCTTTCTCCCATCCAATCGTCAAGGTTCCTCTTGAAGAGGTCCAAAGAGGCACTCTGCCTGACATGTATGGGCAATCTATTCCAAAGTCTGGAGAGTCTCTGGGTCAGGAACCTATCCCTCCAGCATGTTTTGTTTATTGTGATGGCAAGGTTTAGATCCCTGAAGCGTGTAGCTCTGAGGGATTGGGATTTCTTTAAGTGTAGCATGTCCAACAGCTCTGGGTTTGACATGGCCTTGTATGTTAAGCAGAGATCGCCTCTGAGTAGATGATATGCGACAGAGTATAGCTGGAGTTTTTTAAGGTGGTCAGTGTAGGGCATCTGCTTTAGGCCTGTGATTCTTTTAGTGAGGTATTTCTGAGGCCTTTCCAGTTGTTGCAGATGTCTTGAGAGGTACATACCAAATGGGGCGTTGCATTCTATAATGGGTCTAATGAGGGATGAGTACAGTGGGACAATGACCTCCTTTTTTTCTGGATGAAAAGCCCTTCATGATGAGGTGTGCCACATAGAAGGATTTCCTGACTGTTATGGCGATGTGGTTATCGAAGGTGAGACCACTGTCCACCTGTGTCCCTAAGTCCCTTATCACACTTTCTGTGTTTAGTGTACTGCCACCTATATGGTAATTCATGGATACATGTTTTTCCCAAAGGGATAACAATACATTTCTTGGCATTGAGCTTGAGCCCATGGCTCTGGCACCAAGCATCTGTTTCTGTAAGGCCCTTTTGTAGAGTATACACATCATTTGGGGATTCAATAATGGCTCCCAGTTTGCAGTCATCTGCAAACTTTGTTAGCCAGAGTCCCTTAGTGTTGACCTGTACTTCAGAGAAGTAGATGCCAAACAAGAGCGGCCCCAGGACTGAACCCTGAGGTACTCCACTTGTCACTTGTCTGGAGCTGGATTTGGAGTCGGCTACTTTTACAGTGTGGGTTCTATCAGTAAGCCATTTAGCAACCCATTGGGTGACATAGGGATTAATGCCCAACTTAGCAAGTTTATCTATGTTTCCAGAGTGGGGGATGGTGTCAAAGGCCTTGGCAAGGTCTAGATAGGCTGTGTGGATCACCTTACCCTTGTCCATGGCTCTGGAGACTGATTCAAAGAAGTCAATCAGGTTCAGGAGACAAGATCGGCCCTTCACAAACCCAAACTGGGTGGAGTCCAGTGTTTGAAGGTTGCCAATGTCTTTGTTTATAAGTTCCATGATAATATGCTCCATGGCCTTGCAGATAAGGCTTGTCAGACTGATGGGATGGTAGTTTCCGGGATCCAAGGTGGATCCCCCCTTGTGGATTGGGATAACTGTAGCTCTGCGCCACTCAGTGGGCATGAAACCTGAGGTGAGGCTATGATTAAACATGACACTTAGGTGAGGTGCCAGTTCATGTAGTACACAGCCCGGGATGTCATCTGGTCCCATGGATGCTGTATTCTTGGCTTTAGAGAGTGCGTTTTGTGCCTGTGTGGCTGTTATTACTGGAATTTGGCAATCTTCCGGTATTGAGATGGGCCATTTAGGGGGTAAGAGGGGGGTGAAGTTGGCACTGAATCAATCTGCCAGGATATTGGCAATATCCTTTGGATCAGTATATTTAATGACATTCTGTTTTAGCTCAGAGCAGATCTGAGTATTGCCATTTAGATTCTTGACATAGTTATAGAATGCTTTGTGGTTGTCTTTGGAATCTTTGGCAATTTTATTTTCGTAACTAGCTTTGGAGGATTTTATGAGGCATCTCAGTTTCTTACTGAGGCTAGTAAGGGAGTTTTTTGCATCCTGGGATTTTCCTCTTTTCTGCAAAAGTTTCTTCCTTTTGTTGTAAAGTTTGTTTATGGAAGGGGACCACCAGATTGGCTTCCTTTTTTTGGATGAGAGCATTTTGGTTCTATTTGGGATGGCACGATTCATATATGAGTGGATGAGCTCGTACAGTGCCTTAGTGTAGGATTCAACAGTTGAACTTTCAGTTCCCGTCTGCATGGGTGTCATGAAGTTTGTCACTTCTGACTTGAGTAGCATGAAGTTGGCTTTGGAGAAGTTTTTTATGGTAGTTTCTTTACTGGGGGGTGGGGGTGGTACAGTGGTTAAGGTATATGCCTTTCAAGCACAAGGTGCAGGTTTGATTCTCATCACATACAAGAGTATTACTAACCTGCCTTGCATCGCAACCACTCCAATCGACATCCATGGGACTCCTGGTTCATAGCCCACTCACTTGCTGCTGTGAAAGACATAAGAGGAATATTTAGCCATACCTGTCCATAATATGTATGAGCTGGCAATTATTAAATCGATACTTACACACGGCTGGGACCTCCCCTGTCCTCCTAGCCTCTTGGATCCACTGATCCATGAGATCCCCCTTTCACGCTTCAGGTCAGCATAGTGATGCCTGACCTGCTGACCAGTTCAGGGTATGCCAGTGGTACTGGTGAGGTCACCGGCAAGATGGTCCCAGGCATGGGCTTTGTATTGAGAACCCTGGTACTGGCCCTGCAGCAGTCTCATGTCATTGTCTTTCACGAGGAGTCCTGCCATGTCTCTGGACTCCTGGATGCCCCAGCAATGTGCCCGAAAGCGCACACCCTCTCCCATTCCAGACATAGTGCCTACAAGGGGAAGCTACAACCAGTTATGAGATGTATTCCCACCTGTTGGGTTTAAATAGGGCCGGTTTCCCATATTTTGCCATGATTGGACAGTTTTGAAAAGGCTAAGCTATAGGCAAACTTGCTTATCTAAGGTTGGCATTGCTTACAGGGGTATACCAAAGGGCAGACTGAGTTTGCTAGCCTACACATTGCTTACACCTACTAAGCTGGGCTGTGCAATGCTTGGTATTGCTTAATATTTACGTTGCATTATATCTGCATCATGGCATTGATTTATTATTCATTACATGTTATATATGTGTTTGGTATACATGATTCATGTGTACATACACTGTATGGGGTCTTTGTGTTTATTAGGGGATTTCAACACTTTATTACAATGACACCTCACATCTGGGCTTATTGCAGTACTCCAGTTCACATAGTTATGTTATGTAGTAGGTTATACAACATAAGCCTGTATATAGATTACTTTCACATGTTTAGTTTGAATTTCCTATAGTGAGGATCTGTTTGGTGATACCTCAATCTTATGTACTGCTGTGATGGCTTAGTGGTTAACTACTGTGACTATAGTGTACAGGGTTCAAGACCTGCAAAGGCTGTTTATTTTGTTTCTGACCAGAACAGCAGCTGATGCATACAGAATGCTTAAGGCACTTTTAAGCAATTGTAAGCGGGCTTGTGTGGGTTTACGCAAAGGTAAGCAATGCTAACCTCTGGTTAAATATGCTTACTCCCACACAAACAGGCTTAAACTCGCTTACTACTGCTTAAATATGCTTACTCCCACTTACTACTGCTTAATAGTACTTACACTTGCTTACCAGTGCTTACTCATGCTTACCACCGCACTCATTTAGAAAGTAATGTCTAATGGTTCTTGGGAAGGTGGTGGATTTGGAAACTGTATGGAGTTATCATTCATTACACATTTTACCTTCTATTTGTATCCCTGATTCTTATGTACATATACTTTATAGGGCACTTGTGATTATCTGTGGACTTTGCAACATTATGACAATGACACTTCACATCTGCATTTAATGCAGTACTCCAGTTTACAAATACATGTTATAAATATATAAATGTTATAAATATATGATATCGTAGGTTATGCAACAAAATAAATTGATCATACAGTGATTTGACATGGAAAATGGATTGTACTGAAGTGGGACTCGAACCAGGAATGACTGTACATAAGGCGAATGCTCTGCCCACTACACTATTGCTGTACTGCTTCATTTGCATATATCTTGCTTTTTGTCCTCTTGTACCATTTAAGCTGCATTAATCGTAGCTAAGGAATGGGCAAATCCATGCACCTACGGTGAAATGTAATCGGTTTCATAAAAAAAAAATATATATTTAATGTTTTAACTATTGCTCTTGTAAATGTGGGGGGATGTTGCTGGGGGTATGCGAACACCTATGAACGGTCTCGCTCATTCTTATTCATACTCTGCTGTTCATTGCAGGGATGTGTATATTTTGAGAGCTCTGCTCTCACACACGTCCTCTGCACTCATACATGCTCCGTGTCTGTTTAGGAGCTCAGGCAGCGTGCCTTCATTAATATGCATGGTACACTGCCGTCCTGCTCCTAAATGGCTGCTTCCATGCAGGACTAAGCTAGTCCTGCATGGAAGGATAGTGAATCTGGGGGAAGCTCTATAAAAGAATGAAAAGACTTCTAAAGTCCTCCAATAAATTAAAATCTGCATATATTAAAAAACCTGTTAAAAGTATCTGCAAAACATTAAAGGCTTCAATCAGGGAAAGCTAAGTCAAACACAAACAGAAACTAGCATCTGAAGCCAAGGACAAGTATAAATCATTTTTAATTACACCAGTGAATTAAGAAACAATATCCATCACTGCATCTCTCCCACATGACTCAATTGACTTAACAAATATTCTTGCAGATAAGTTTTGTTCAAACTTTATCCTGCAAGCAGTCATTCATATTCTGCAAATGTCTGAATCCCTTTCACCACTAAGATCAAATGTGTCCTAACTGTGGTCTCAAAAGCCAAGAATACCACTTTAGTGGGACCAGTTTACCAGAATGGCCACTTAATAGTGCCAAACTTGGCCTTGTGAAGCCTTTCTTACATTTGTTTAACCTAAGCTTAGCCACAGGATATGTTCCTGAAGTATAGAAGACTGTTGTCATCATGCTTCTTGATAAAGGGCCCTACCATGGACCCTGGGAATGGTAGACCTATCAGTCTAATTATTGTAACCTGCATGGCTATGGAAGTATCAGAGTTGATTTTAAAAACTGCACTATCAAAAATGTATTAACCTACACCACCAGAAGTTCAGCTTTGTCAAAGGGAGATTTTGTTTACTTAACTTCATTCTGAAGCATAACTGGCTCAACCACCACTCTGTGCTGGTACTGTGAACCAGCACCCCACCTTTTCAGCTCTTCAAGTGAAGAGCAAAGCCAATTGCTGTATTGTAGTGATCAACATAGTACAGATTCATGTGCCTCTCAACATAGCTCTTCCATTGAAGAGCAAAAGCAAAAGCAAAAAAAAAAAAAACCCAGATGTTCTTTCTAGCCAGGTGACCAGATGCATAACACCTGCCCCTTTTATCCTGCCCAGCCATTCAGGTCCAGTTTCTATGCACTGCCCCTCCTCTGATGCATTCCAACCTGAGAAGCTTTGCTACAGTTTAAATGTGTAAAAAAAAATTGAACTAAAACTGCAGTGCTCAGTGCAGGCAGGGTATAAAGTGCAGCTACAGTTTATACCTTGCCTGCATGAAGCATTGCAGCACTTAGTTATTAGTTATTTAAAAAAAAATCTTTTTGTAGTGTATTTTAATGGTTATCTGGGGAATTCTGCATTAATGAGAAAAATAGCATATACGTCAAATGTCTATATTGCTACAGATTATACCCTGTCTCCATGGAGTGCTACAGTGCTCAGATTTTAGTAAAAAAAAACATTCCTTCTTATAAACTGTAGCAAACTGCTTGCTACAAATGTAGTAAACAGTTGCTATAGTTTATACCCTGACTGCATGGAGCACTATGGCACTCATGTTTTTAGTTGAAAAAATTCTCCTTATAAACTGTAGTACACTGCTTGTTGCAAATGTAGCAAATAGCTGCTACAGTTTATACCTTGCCTGCATGGAGCCGCTTAAATTTTAGTTAAAAAAAGTGATTTTTTTAAACTGTAACAAACTGCGTGTCATAATGCAGCACACAGTTGCTGCAATTTAGACCACACAGAGTGCTATAGCACTTTGCATTAGAGACAGGGATCTGGTGACCATGCTCCCCCAACACTTTGCACTGGGCAGTTGCCCATCTTGCCCTGCACTAGCTATGCTACTGACTTCATTAATTTCTTTGAGAGGGTCACTGATACAGTGAAAAACAGCCTGTCTTTATCTGGCTAAGGCTTTCAACACCATCCTCCATTCTCTTATTACATTATTTGGTAGTCTCATTATCTCAACAGTTAGTACACTTGTCTTTGGTGAGGCAAGCTGAGTGTTCTATTCCCACACTAAGTAGTTAGGTTAATTTTCCAAGGCTAACACTACAGTGCAGCATAAGGTGGATGCTGCCAGTCTTCTCTTGACATGCTAAATCAGGAGTTAGAGGCAGTTCAGATCCCATGGGACTTATCAAAAAGAGGAGGGGTCCTTTATTTAACACAATATCAACATTTATTTATAATTTACAAAATGTACATATTTACAGGCACATATATACACATTTCTATTTTTTTACCATTTACCATTTTTCTTATAAAGTCCTCATTGTTATTCTTCCATAATTGAACCCAACTCCTTCTTCCACAACCATAATCTAATTTTTTAATGTATCTGTCAAAATCCATTTCCCATTAAACAAAATTTCATTCAGTCTTTCATCCCAACTAATCCATATTACATAAAATAAATTATCTAACCTTCTCACATACTCTTTCCTCTTGTTCTTACAATTTTCAATTCATTATCATATTCATAGTCATATTGTTTATGTCATTAATATTCTCAAAAAAATTTCTTCACACACCTTTTTCTAGAGTTTAATCACTCTGTTACAGTAACAAATATGCTCTCGTCTCCTCTTTTCCACAAAATAAACTTTGTCAACTTTCTTTTTATATGACATTTTCCCTTTTACTGGTAATATATTTATTACCAGCTTTGACAGGAAATTCTGACACTCTGCTATCATAGTACACCACTTTTTTCCTTACGCTAATGGCTTTAAACACTTTTTCTGATACATTTTCCCATGGATTTACATAATAATATTATTTCATCAAATCATTATACCACAGTCTTTTATCTTTCTCTATATCATCAGATTTTTTATTTAACAGGTTAGTATTCTTCTTGATAATATTTAATTTCTTCATTTACATATTCTTTTTCTCATCATCTCCAAGAATGTTTTGTACTTATATTTAAACATTCTCATTATTAATTTCTTGTTCTCATCCTTTACCCTCTCTAATACTATATACAAGTGTAAAAAAGCAGAGTAAACAACAGGATTTAGTAACACCAACCCCTTTCATTTTCACCCATATACTACACCTCTCTGTTCAATGGGTTTAATGTTGAACCCCATATGAAAGAAAATACCAATTGCACAATTTTCTTTTTCATATTTTCTGGGATTATATAAACATTTGACATATATGCTGTTTTTCCCATTAGTACAGAATTCACCAGATAATCCTTTTTCCTGAATGCTAATCTATGCGTCCTCCACAGAAGATATACCCCGGGATTCATGAAGCTCGGCGCAAGGATGGCGTTAGCCTTGCGCTGACCGTGCAGCATAGAGATGGTGCAGCAGCACCACATGCATATTAATGAAGGCGCGCTGCCGCAACGGCCAAGTGCATAGGAAACGTGCGTGAGTGCAGGGGGTGTATCTAAGCACTGCACGGAGGCGTGAACATGTTGGCTGCATACCCACAACCTAAAATGCTGACAAGTACAGCCTGCCTCTAATAGTAATCACTCCTGTCAGTGTCTGTGGATTCTGAAATGTATGCAAAGCATACAAGACAGTTTTGCGAACACCAAAATAAAAAGTAAACACAAAGGCACATAGCTTAATATTGAGTCCCCATCTCTCGAACTAATGACATTTAAAACCCTGTGCCCGTATTCCATTGTAGTGTCGATAGTTATACTAAGTGGAAGTGAGACACATCATGTTAGCACGCCACAAATTGCTAGGCCTAGCCCAATGGTTAGGGTTACCACCTGTTCCACATTGTGAGGGACAGTCCCCCTCTGGGCAATTGTGTCCATACCAAAACCATTATAAATGTCAAATGTCCTGAAATTGTAGGACATAATTATGTCCCATACTTTACTTAATAGTCCCATACAATACTTATTTCCATATGTAAAATACCTAAATGTTACAAGAAACAGAATAAGCAAGTAAACGAAACAGAATAAGCAACTAAACTGCTACAACAATAAGCTTACATTTAGGCATAAAACTAAAGTACTATCCTTTGTACTGACCATGGTTATGTGTTGGCCTGTAAAATCTGATGTGTGTCCTGAAAATGTCCCATCTTGGTCATATGAAAAGGTGGCAACCCTACCAATGGTCAGAGCATTCGCCCAATATCTGACCATTTGCGGTCCATGTCGTCCTTGTCAGGATTGCGAAAAGATGAACGGGTATTACCCGGGTCTACCTACCATGCCATGAAAGATAAGTATTTGCATGTACCTATGTACAGAAATGTTACCGGCACTTACCCACATAATGGTCTGGCCTGAACTGAGCCATCCAACCCCAACACACTTGGATACATAATTGAATACCCATCATCCCCTCCACAGCACAACACCCCCCCTTCCTGAACATCCACCAAATCCACCCATACACAGGCTGCTAGCTTGGCGCAGCCATATCTGCACATAGTGACCCCTACTCATATCTAGTAGGCAGTCTCACCCTAGGCAGTCTAAGGATTGAAAACTATATAACCCTTGCATGTATAACCCTACCTCATTTTTGTAAAGCCAAAATAATCAAGGTTATCGGTCCCAACAATTTTTGGATATCCCTCATGGAATCTGTTCTAAACATTAGACTTGGTGTCACAACACAATGTCCAGTCCTGTAGACATGTGGACACAAGTTGTATGAGCAGTAGTTGTCCACAAGACTGCTCAGCCTCCAGCAGAACCTACGACCCGGGATTAAACACCTGACCGTAATGCACGTCTCCCCACGTGCATTATCAGGAATATATACCTTACACATTCGCATAGTGGCAGTCGGATATAGGGTGATTAAGGTGCTTTAAAGCAGATGTAAATAGGGTTACCACCTGTCCCACTTTGCGAGGGACAGTCCCTTTTTGGGCAGTTGTGTTCTGACCAAAAATAATACAATGGCAAATGTCCTGTGATTGTAGGAAATAATTATGTCCCATATTTCATGTAACAGTTGCATGAAACAGTTATTTCTGTATGTAAAATACTTAAATTTTATAAGAAACAGAATAAGCAACTAAACTGCTACAAGAATAAGCTTTCATTTAGGCAAATAAGTAAAGTTCTAACCTTTATACTAACCGTGGGTATGTGTCAGCCTGTAAAATCTGATGTGTGTCCTGAAAATGCCCCACTTTTGCCATTTGAAAAGGTAGCAACCATAGATGTAAGTAGGTATGCAAGCGTGTATGCGCGACGGTAAGTGGCGGTGATTCAATGGTATGGGAAATGTAAATAAGTGTGTAGGTGTATATGCATGTGTATGTACAGACTGATATATATATATATATATATATATATATATATATATATATATATATATATATATATATATATATATATATATATATATATATATATATATATATATATATATATATATGTATATATGTAGATATGAAGAATGACCATGGTCACAATATAGCAGTCATAACGAATGTGAAGGGAAACAGCAGCGGAACACCCCGTAATATTCATTGCTGTTATATATCAGGATGGCCAGAGGTTTGAACACTTCTGCATCTCCAACCACAGGTAGGACACTAAAAGTGGAATTAACGATGTCCCCGTGCTAAGTCTGACTTTCAACTAGGTACAGGGAGTCCCGGTCCCCAGTCGGACAAGCCTAATTCCGGATGACCACATGAACACCCTGACAATCAAACACACATATGTGCCAGGACTATAGGCTTTGGAGGTCTGATTATCCTCGGAGAGAGTCAACATGCAGCACAGGTCAAGAGCAGTAGGGAATGGCGCATGTGTAGTAGTGTGGTTTTCCCAACAGGAAAATGGATGCCTGCTGTGTAAATGAAGTGTTGGAGGCATGTGTTCGGGTAACAATGAACCATGGGTATACATATAAATGAAGCAGAACACCAGTAATGTAGTGGTTAGAGCATCAGCCTAACGAAAAGGCATTCACGGTTCAAGTTCAACTATAGCACATATCATTTTCCTTGTGGAATGAATGTCGCTCTGCTGTAAAGCCAACATTTAAACATGTAAAAGTGAACGTATGTATTGCATAGGATTATTAACCAGATATATATATATATATATATATATATATATATATATATATATATATATATACATGTGTGTGTGTGTATAGATATATATATCTACATACATGAAATATATATATATATATATATATATATATATATATATATATGTATGAAGAATGAACATCGTAACAATAAAGCATACACAAGGAATGTGAAGGGAATCAAGAGCAATTATGGTATTATATAGTGCTGTCAGCATATGTCATAAAAAGCTGCCCAGGAGTGAGCAGAGCACCGCTACTCACACCACAGGCAGGGGTTTACCAGTGGTAGTAACATTGTTGAATTGCTAAGTCTACTTTACACACAGATGGAATGTAGCCCATGCTGGGACCACCAGAAATTGTAAAGCGCAAATGGCCATAATCCATAACCCAAGGAAAGGCACGTATGTGCAAATATACATGGCGAGAGATCCTGTGAATACACGAGGCAGGACAAAATGTGTGTAGGGCCCCAAACGCTCTGGAGAGGGCACTGTGTAAAGGTGTGTCATGGCTGTGATAACAAGTGGATAATGGATGTTACGCGTGTAAATTCAACACGGGTGGGGTGGAGGAACTGTGGGTATGTGATTATGGATCCATGCGTGCCAGGGCTGGAAGGCCCAGTAAAGATTGCTGCGACCAGGATGTAGCTATACACGGACCAGTAGGTAGTGCAAGCCTGATAATACATGGGTTGACACAACGTATGACATGTGTCCCAACATGGGGAGAGTGTGCAGTGTGTAGGGGTGTCTTCCTACCCCACCTGCACCCACAGTAAAGATGAGTGCTGTAGAGGAGTGGCAGGTAGGGGAACTATAGGTATGCGATTATGGGCCTAGGTGTGCAGGTGTTGGCTGGCAGAGAAGTATTAGGACCACCTCGTGGATGTAAGTAATATTCCGATGTGGGTATAGCAGACACCCATACCTCCCAAACCTTAAGAGCACATCTACTGGATAGTCTGTAAACCATTGAGGGATCACATAGGGACCATATCATTGAACTGTCCCCGATTACCAGAGTCGTCCGTGATTACGAATCAGAATCTAACACAGTCCTAACTAAACCCTCCTAGAACTAGTGATATTAGGAGGAAAGGTGGCAGAATACACATAATGAATAATGACAACATGTAAGAGTCATAAACAGCATGTACCTCAGACAATGTGTATGAATACATATGTGCTCTGGGTCCATCAATGTGTCAGGTTAATAGCACAAACTTCTAAATGTGTCCCTGAGGTTGTTATGCAGTGTCCCTGATTCAGTGTTTATTCTTCCACATTCGTATGAAAGGTCTGTTAGTGAGAGAAAGCGCATGTTCCGCCGACTACCTTAGAAAGATGATAGACTAATAGGGTTGGGGTTGCCACCTGTCCACCTTTATGAGGGACACTCCCTTTTGGGCAGTTGTGTACTGAAAACTAAATGTAATTATGGCAAATGTCCTGTGATTTAGGGCAAAGATTTCCTATATTGTCTCTAGTAGTTGCATAAAAGAATTATTTTTTATCTGAAACACCTAAATGTTATAAGAAACAGTATAAGCAACTATAATGCTACAAGAATAACCTTTTATTTAGGTAAAACAGTGAAGTGCTCTCTTTTCTACTGGCTGTGGGTATGTGTTGCCCTGAAAAATCTGACGTCTCTAAATACATGTCCTATAGGGTTGCCACCTTTCCAAATGGCCAAAGTGGGACATGTTCTGTAGAAATGCCAGATTTTCCAGGACAAAACATGCCTACAGCCGTGCATAGTACAGAATTATACTTATTTGCACAAATAAAAGCTTATTCTAGTAACATTTGAATTGCTTATGCTACTTCACATAACATATAGAAGTTTCATATATAAAATAACTGATTTATGCAACTATAAAAAAACGTAGAATATAATATTGTCCTGTAATCAGGACATTTGCTATGTCTTGATTATTTTTGCAGGACACAACTGCCCAAAGAGGGACTGTCCCTCACAAAGTGGGATAGGTGTTAACCCTAAAGTCCCACCTTGGCCAATTGAAAAGTTGGCAAACGTATAATAGTTATGTGGTAGCATGACTCGGCTAATGAATGTGGCTCCCAAAACCCAATTACTTGTCTGTATTGAAGAGTCTCGGTTCCCATGTATCAGCCAGATGGGAGCAGATTATATGAGTAACACACAAATAATATGATTACTTCACTGGACAGGTCGCTGATTCCATACAGTCGAACGCCATGCCGTCGCCTAATGGGCAGCCATTCCCGATACTGTAGTCATGTAGTCTGATGTAATAGGCATCACAAGGTGGGAGCAGATTGTATGAGGAACACACAAATAATATGATTAATTCACTGGACAGGCCGCTGATTCCGTACAGTCGAACGCCATGCCGTCGCCTAATGGGCAGCCATTCCCGATACTGTAGTCATGTAGTCTGATGAAATAGGCATCCCAAGGTGGGGGCAGATTGCATGAGGAACACACAAATAATATGATTAATTCACTGGACAGGCCGCTGATTCTGTACAGTCAAATGCCATGCTGTCGCCTAATAGGCAGCCATTCCCAATACTGTAGTCATGTAGTCCGATGTAATAGGCATCACAAGGTAATATTGTGGTCCTCGCTCCCACCCAGGAGTGTGAGTGACAGATGCAAGCACCAATGGTGCATTTGCAAGTGTGGGAGCGAGCGGGTGTAAGCGTGTTTGCCTACCAGTATGTGAGTATTGCACTGGTAAAGCAATGCAGAGGCTAACCGAGTGTAAGAATCTGTAACCAGAGGTCAGCAGTGCTTAACACCGTGCAAACCCATGCACACCCGCTCCCAACTGCTTTAATGTGCCTTACTCCCTCCGTATCCAATGGGCTTGTTCTGCCCTTCAACCAAATAAACATCCTTTGCAAGGGTCAGAACCAGGACCCTGCGCACACAGCTAATGTGAATTACCAATACACCATGGCAGATATGCAGACAACGGACAGTACCACAAACATATCATACAGCACAGTCATTCAACAGTATAGGAATGTATCCCATCATGTAGATATATATGTGATTGTTTATGTCCAGCATTTAGGTGCATACATATATAGAGATATATCAGGAACATACCATGTGGCAACAAAGCATTACAAATGAATGAAACGGGAAACACCAGCAATGCCTGTATTATGTAGTGGTGTTGCTCTATGTGATCTCAAGACCCCCCCAGAGAGACATGTGTCATTCATACACACAAATAGTACATTAGCACAACAGTACCTGTCCAATTATTATGTGTGAACAGTACTCTTGCAAGGTGCTGTGTGCAACATCATCATCATAATAAAGGTAAATGGGGTAACCATAGAGGGACCGGTAGTGTTGTGTGTACAATGGGGTCAACCTCATCACGTGTACCTGGACCATGTAGGAGTGATGTGCATACCAGGATCATGTGCCTGACGGACAGGGATGAGGATAACAGGAGTATGTTGTGATGCATATTACAGGGGTTTCATGTGTCCAGTGGGCACGTGTGTGTAATGGACAGCTATGTATAGGGCAGATGTTGTCCTAGGAGCTGACTGGCTTTGTTTCCGTAGGTGAGGGTTGGATGTAGGGGAAGGAGTGTAGGTATGGCCATGGAGGATAGGTAGGATCACAGAAAAGACAGCGTATAGGGTTGGTATATGACACATGTGGGGGGATGCATCCCGGACCAGGATGGGTGTTTGTCATTCACAAGCCCATGGGAACAATGGGACAGTGGTCCCCAGCCATGGGCAACTGCTACTGCACCTAAACAGCTGCAAAGAAGGCAGTGCTGGGGGCTGTCCAGGAGAGTCAGCATCACCCTGTAAATGTGACACTCTGCCCTTGAGCTGGCGTATCTGACTTTGGAACCCCTTAGTGAGCCACCAACATAACATGTCCTGGACTGCACAACAGCAAACATGTACCTGTCTGGTCCTGCTCCCAGGGGAGACATGCTTCATCCTCAGGGTGGTACCAACAGAAGGTGGTGCAAAGCCAACAGAGGTTGATGTCTAAGGTTGGGCCCCAGATGCGCTAGTGTCCAGTGCCATGGTCAGCTGAAGTGGGACAGGAGGTTCTGCCGGGACCTCCCAACCCATTCAGCCTATGGTGTTGCAGTTTAAACCCACATATGGCTTAGTGATAGACAACAGCATACAGGATTACCTACAGCAGTATGCATAGATAACACCATCAACCCAACACAAAAGCATACAGGATTACCTACAACAGTATGCATAGATATCACCATCAGCCCAACACAACAGATGGTATACATTTGCAGAGGTAGCACAACACATGCATATATACTGCATGCCATCTATACAATGTATAGTAGACGTGTGGCCGCAGCTATGAACAGTTGCCCATTATTGGCTTGTCACTGGGAACCCCAGACAGTGTCTGTCATACCACTGTCTCATGTGACACATGTTCAGTCAGGGATGTGATGGCAGTAGCACATCCCTATCATCATGTACTGTTTGCAATCCTCACACCATGCTTCTGCTGTGCACAGATGTGTGTTCAATGTGTAACACAGGAAACAAATGGTTGCACACACTGACCAGTTCACAGATGGCCCTACAGATGTGGGTCCCTCATGAACAGACTAATGTCATGTCTGTATTATAACATGCAGAATAGCCATTACCACACACATGTTAAACAGGCAGTAGTCTCAATGCAGCATAGCTACACTTACATGCTGTAGTCATGTGTGGCATATCACCTTCCTGTCCTTAGGCTATTTCCCACTGTGGAAAATGATTGAGGTACATCCAGATATAATCTGTGATGCCGTGTCAGAACACCACATCCAGGTACCACTCACAGCGACTGTCATGGCCAAATAACAACCCGTTTTCCCTAGATAGTGTACTGTGTTTATCATGCGGATGGCTATGGGAACACCATCACAGCTGTACCACATGCAATCAGCTAGAGGAGGACTGCAATAGTGCAGAGGCCATCACCTGACCATGTCC